>NC_061110.1:92910869-92943369 GCF_015104395.2 Macrobrachium nipponense | reverse complement strand
AACTCCCCTCGGCCTCGGCTGCTATCCACCATAATCATTTAACTACCAAGTACATAATTTACAAACTCCCCTCGGCCTCGGCTGCTATCCACCATAATCATTTAACTACCAAGTACATTGATTTACAAACTCCCCTCGCCTCGGCTGCTATCCACCATAATCATTTAACTACCAGGTACATGATTTACAAACCTCTCCCCTCGGCCTCAGGCTGCTATCCACCATAATCATTTAACTACCAGGTACAGATTTACAAACTCCCCTCTGGCCTCGCTGCTATCCACCATAATCATTTAACTACCAGGTACATGATTTACAAACTCCTCTCGGCCGCCTCGGCTGCTATCCACCATAATCATTTAACTACCAGGTACATGATTTACAACTCTCTTTCGGCCTCGGCTGCTATCCACCAAACTCTCTCGGCCTTGGCTGCTATCCACCATAATCATTTAGCTACCAGGTACTAATTTAATTTTCAAACTCCCCTCGGCCTTGGCTGCTATCCACCATAATTCATTTAGCTACCAGGTACATGATTTACAAACTCCTCTCGGCCTTGGCTGCTATCCACCATAATCATTTAGCTACCAGGTACATGATTTACAAACTCCTCTCGGCCTTGGCTGCTATCCACCATAATCATTTAGCTACCAGGTACATGATTTACAAACTCCTCTCGGCCTTGGCTGCTATCCACCATAATCATTTAACTACCAAGTACATAATTTACAAACTCCCCTCGGCCTCGGCTGCTATCCACCATAATCATTTAGCTACCAGGTACATGATTTACAAACTCCTCTCGGCCTTGGCTGCTATCCAAACCATAAATCATTTAACTACCAACCGTACATAATTTACAAACTCCCCTCGGCCTCGGCTGCTATCCACCATAATCATTTAGCTACCAGGTACATAATTTACAAACTCCCCTCGGCCTCGGCTGCTATCCACCATAATCATTTAGCTACCAGGTACATGATTTACAAACTCCTCTCGGCCTCGGCTGCTATCCACCATAATCATTTAGCTATCCACCATAATCATTTAACTACCAAGTACATAATTTACAAACTCCCCTCGGCCTTGGCTGCTATCCACCATAATCATTTAGCTACCAGGTACATGATTTACAAACTCCTCTCGGCCTTGGCTGCTATCCACCATAATCATTTAGCTACCAGGTACATGATTTACAAACTCCTCTCGGCCTTGGCTGCTATCCACCATAATCATTTAGCTACCAGGTACATGATTTACAAACTCCTCTCGGCCTTGGCTGCTATCCACCATAATCATTTAACTACCAAGTACATAATTTACAAACTCCCCTCGGCCTTGGCTGCTATCCACCATAATCATTTAGCTACCAGGTACATGATTTACAAACTCCTCTCGGCCTTGGCTGCTATCCACCATAATCATTTAGCTACCAGGTACATGATTTACAAACTCCTCTCGGCCTTGGCTGCTATCCACCATAATCATTTAACTACCAAGTACATAATTTACAAAACTCCAAACCCCTCGGCCTTGGCTGCTATACCCATAATCATTTATCATTTAGCTACCAGGTAACAATGATTTACAACTCCTCTCGGCCTTGGCTGCTATCCACCATAATCATTTAACTACCAAGTACATAATTTACAAACTCCCCTCGGCCTCGGCTGCTATCCACCATAATCATTTAGCTACTAGGTTCATCATTTACAAAATAAGCCAAATGGGCTTGAAGGGGCTTTCGCCTCAATAATCGAAACCTGGTCTCTCGGTTTGTAAAACTAGTGAATAATGTAACTAGCAGGCAGTTAACTGTTGTGTACTGGAAATGGTTGGCGACTGGATAATGACCAAGAGCCTGTTGTCTTTTGAAGCCACCCATTTAAAGGGAAGCGCTTGTAGTGTATATATATATATACATATGTATGAAATTGTAATAGCCACAATGCCCTTTTAAATTATATATATATATATATATATATATATATATATATATATATATATATATATATATATATATATTATATATATATATATATATATATATCCTATACTAGTACCCTTTTAAATATATATATATATTATATATATATATATATATATATATATATATATATATATATGTGTGTGTGTGTGTGTGTGTGTGTGTGTGTATGTGTGTGTGTGTTTGTGTATTATATATGTATAAAATATTTAGGAACTTATGTATGAGTCTGTTTATGTATGTCCCCATTCTCCAATAATTTTAGAACCATGTAAGGTAGAAACTTGATGCTCAACCCGAACGATCCAACACTAACGCTGGCGCCCGAAGATCAAAGTTCAAGGTTAAGTAAGAACACCACCTTATACATAACTCTTGAACTTAGTATGAGCGAAACTCTTCCTAGTTGCGTGCATTATCCACTAATGAACCCGATGCACCGAGTGAGGTCAAGTGAGATCATACTTTTGACTGTCAAAGGTCAAACAGGGGTTGGGCACTCGCCTTAACTTTTGAACCCTACGAGTTAGGAGACGCTATATTAGGATTAACGATACGCTAATGAAGCCGATGTGTAGAGTGATGATACGATCTAGGTCAAAGACGTGGTTCAGAGGTCAAAGGTCAGATAAGAATTTTATTCAGTTTAAGGAAAATCAGCCGTCTCTAACTGAAATTTAGCTGTCGTTTGTGTGTGTGTGTGTGTGTGTGTGTGTGTGTGTGTGTGTGTGTAAGCGCACGTGCTTTTGCATATTTATACCTGTAAACAAAATGAATGAATGATAGACATTCGCAATACATTTATACTTACATACATACATACATCATACACGCGTATAGATATATATATACATATTTATATATGTATGTATTTTATATAAATAGATGAATAATTAAAAAAAATAAATAAAATACAGTATGTTGAGAAGGGAACACCAGCTAAAAGCAAAAAAAAAAAAAAAAAAAAAAAAAAAACAAACACTAGCACTCTTATGGTACCGATGAGAAAAGAAAAGCCCTAGGTAACTATTATTATTGTTATTAAATTACAGTTTTAATGAAAGTGTCTTTAGATTTAGCATCACTTCTTGGAGAATGAATTCAGTCCTTTTTTAAAAATTATGATAAGTTTTGACGTAAAATGCTTCACTAATCTTCATGGATTCTTAATTCAATTTTTTTAAATTTTTCCTTTCATCTCGTCGACAATACTTCTGAATGAAATATGACAGTGCATTTTCATTTGTTTGAAATCTGTACCCATTGAATTAATGAGGATTTATTTTAGCGCGTTTTATTATATGTTCTCTCGTGTGTTTTTTTTTCATCTTATGAAAATTAAGAATAATGACTGCCTACCATCTCCATAGTTCAAGCCATCAATTTGGAATAGCACTTATTTTTCGCTAATGGAGAGAGAGAGAGAGAGAGAGAGAGAGAGAGAGAAGAGAGAGAGAGAGAGAGAGAGACTGCATAAGAGTTACATAACAGACACCGAATAAGATGAGAGGAACTCATGACTGCTAAGCAAACACTGCAGTTTTTTTTCTTTTATACCAGTCTCATATACCTAAATGATTAAGGGCCAAGTCTAGGCTTCTGAAAGGGGCGATCAATAACCTTAAAAGAAAAAAAAAAGAAATAAAAAGTAAAGAAAGAAAAAGAGCTGACTCCTTAATCCACTTAGGTAACCCACGCCCAATTTCATCAGCAGGTTGCCACGCTCAGAAAAAAAAGAAAGAAAGAAAAAACAAAAGAAAGTTTGCCTCCTTAATTGGTCGATTTTTGTCATTCCCGTTTCTTCGCTTCGTTTTTGTCTCGGAAGTTTATTGCAATTACCTGATTATACCTGTTTCGCAACGGGGGTAATTAGTGTCACGGAGCCTCTTTCCTTGATGACTGGAGCCACTATAAAGCGTTGTCAAAATGCCGTGGGTACTTCCCGTTACCTACTGTTACTTCTTTCTGATGAACACCTTGATATTCTTTGGAAGCCTGAATTTCAATCCAGTGGTCCTTGTGGTGGGTTTGTTCCTTATCAGTAGGGTTCATCGTCTTAATAATAATAATAATAATAATAATAATAATAATAATAATAATAATAATAATAATAAGCGCTAAATGTATCAAAGAACTGCGCTGTTATATATTGCTTGTTTCTTTGTAATATGTTTGCTTGTTTAAATATTAAGCAAGAATATCAGTAAACTCCGCGGAAATATGTAGTTGCAAAATATTCGAGCCCTTTGGATTGCCGTATGCTTTTCTTACGTAGAAAGCTGAGCCATTCTCATACTGGTATAGTAGTCTCAAATAAGATAATGTTGATGAAATTGCATTCCCATGGATGACTTACTTTAATATTTGGGGTCGAGAAATATTCAGTGCAAGGTATGGATGGCTACAGGTGTCCATATACAGTACAGTAAGTTTGTCAACAGTCTTCCCCTGCAATCCTCCTCTTCTCGTTCTCAACATTACCTTACTCATTCACCTCCAGTATCTTAACCATTTCTTCTTTTGGATTGCAAATCGAAACACCATTTTCTTTGTGTGTGTAGTACTTTCAAGAACCTTGATTTCCTAACCTTCTTAGAGGACACGGCGTCAATAACCTCGCCGTTGCGACGACAGGAAGAACTAATCAATCACTCAATCTTAGAGGACTAATCCCCCGGCTAGAGTTTGAATAAATTCCTCGTGGTCAGATTTACTTCGAAAGTTGAACGTCACTAAATGTAAATAAGACTATTTTTCCTTGAATATCCAAGTGAATTCTTAATGTCATTAATCACTGATTTAGCCGGTAGCTCACCTAATCTAGCCAAAGAAGAGTCGTAATGCTCAATGCTGGAAGATAAATACGAGAGGTATTAGCTCTTGATTCGTTCGTTCTGGCACGGGCTCTTGATCTAGGGCAGCCCGCAATGCTCTTGGGGAAAGTGTCACCACGTAACAAAACTTTGAACTCGCCACTAGCGTTTAAGCCTTCCGCGAGAAGTAATGGTTGCCAAGAAAGACTTTAAAAACGCCAGTTGCAATTTCACAGTGATTGCGCATTCATACCCTCAGTTGTTTTTAATGTCGTGATTTCTTTTGATTGTCACAGCTAAAATGCAAATAAGAAATAGGAGTTTGGGTAAACAAGGTTGAGCTTTGGGATATCGCATCTGGCATTTTATGCTTTAGGCTGCGTCATCTGATAAATTCTTCCTAGTTTTTGTAATGAACTGGGATATTCCTTTTTGACCCCAAAGAATATTTCCGTCGCCCGTAGTAGAACTCGTGCAACAGAGGGACTGGCTCAGAAAAGAGAAGTTACTGAGACAAAGAGAAAAAGGAGTATTTATATTTATTTCACGGAAAACGTATAAGATTTAATTTGAAGATAAAGGCAAAACTAAATTTAGTTTTATTTCTGGGACTGGATGCCAACCAGACGCGAATCAAGATTGCCACAAGATAAGAGCTAAAGGGAGGAAAAAGCACATATACATACATATAACTAATAGATGGAAAATTTAAACAATAGTCCTCCAATCTTTGCCTACTAAAATAATATTATTTATTATTATTGAATATCTTCATCCATTTATTTTCACTCCAAATTTCAACATGTATTTTAGAGTAAATAACAAACACGAAATAACAGTAGAAAGTGGCATCATGCTTTCCATTACGAATTATATTAATGATGTCTGAGAGTCATGTAGGAAGCATATAATCAAACAAAGCCGTATATTCGACCTCACACGAACCGAAGAGCTGATTTGCAAGGCCCCTGGTTAATGCAGTTCACCGATCACCCGCCGTTCCGTAGTTTTTGCAGCCGTTCAAAGGACGTGAATAACCAATTACAGCGGCGAACGGATTAAGTCACTCCTGCGAAATTGTATAAAGGCACTAATGATTAACCCACAGACTGATCCCTGCCACTGTCTTTGTCGCGGCGAGAAAATGTGGATTGAAAAACTGGGTAAAAAAAGTATCTGGATGTTATACCTGACACAATGCACCGAGAGAGAGAGAGAGAGAGAGCGAGAGAGAGAGTATCTGGTTGTTATACCTGACACAATGCACAGAGAGAGAGAGAGAGAGAGTATCTGGTTGTTATACCTGACACAATGCACAGAGAGAGAGAGAGAGAGAAGAGAGAGAGAGAGGCAGGCAGGTAGGTAGGCAGGCTTGTGCTAATGATAATGCACCAAAGAGAGAGGGGAGGGGGAGGGTTTTAGGGGGGAGGGAAAAGGGTCGAGTAGGGGGCTCGAGAGGAAGGGGACGGCTGATATGAAGAATCGGTCTATTGCTATGACCTCATTATACATCGCTTAGGGTCAGGAATTTTCGTTAATTGTCGCGATACACTTTTTCTGTCCCGACATTGGTCGCCGGTAATTAGGCCAAATGGAGTTTGGCGGACGCTGGTTGAGAGAGAGAGAGAGAGAGAGAGAGAGAGAGAGGGAAGAAGCACTGATAAACCTGGAAAGGTTATAGTAAACTGTTTAGCAATTTTTATAACAGTTTTTATGAAGGCTGAATAAGACCGTTTCATAAAAACAGTAATCTAACCCTAGTTTTTTTTTTTTCCAAAGAATTCCATGCCATTCTAAACACTTCCTGAAACAGGCTTCCCCACACTAACCCCCACCCCAGATACATTACTTGTTTATGTCCCCCCCCCACCACCCCACCCCACTATTTCTAGGTTCCCTCCTCCCTCTGCGCTTGAATGTGCCCCCTCACCAGCTTATATAACCCCGGTTTCTTCTAGATTTTTATTTTTGTATTATACAATTATGCCATTTTTTTGTGCATGCTTATCAGCAGATGTCTCACTGTCTTTATTGGATTTTCATATATATATATATATATATATATATATATATATATATATATATATATATATATATGTGTGTGGTGTGTTGTGTGTGTGTGTGTGTGTGTGTATTTTTTTTATTAGGCATTTTCTTAAATACTTTTTGAGCTTATTATCCTCTGCAGCATACATGAACGAGAGTGATCGTCATCTTCTACTTGGCAACTATGATTCGATTCATTCGTCAGGTTAATTAGAGGTATAGGTGTGGTCACCGTTCGCAATATATATATATATATATATATATATATATATATATATATATATATATATATATATATATATATATATCTATATATATATATATTTATATATATATATATATATATATATATATATAATATATATTATATTATAATATATATATATAAACCGCATCATTAGCAGTCATTGAAAACAACCATGACTTCTACCGACTATCGTAACATACTTCAGAAGAAGTAGACTTTCTTTCTCCAATAACTGAAATTGGACCTTGAGTCCCGATAATAGTGGTTTGTTTGCGTATGTGTGTTTGTGGGTTGGTTTTAGGGGGACGTTCACATTCCAATTTTAAGTGAGGCCGTATAATTTTAACGGCTTCGGCCAAAAGCATTTAGGGGGAAGCCGATGCTTTTCGCTCATTTCGTGATTGATTTGTCTTTTTTTTATGTAAGCACTTTCGGCGACTTTTATCGGCGGTTTTACGGGCGGCGCGAACTCCCCCCCCCCAAAAAAAAAAAAAAAAAAAAAAAAAAAAAAAAAAAAAAAAATTAACATAGGCTCCCCTAGTAGGCGTTGTGGGCTTGTTGTTGGGCTTGCTTTCCGTTGATGAGTTCTGGGATTTCCAGGGAGGGCGCGAAGTGGGTATTTTGGGAATGCCCCGGGTGCCTCCTCCCGGTACTTAAAATAAGAAAAAAAAAGTAAAATTTAAGTTAGGTGACAAACTTGACGATGTACCACTTGTAATTGCGCTCTCTCTCTCTCTCCTCCCTCTATCGCTATCTCCTCTCCTCTCCCTATCTCTCCTTCTCGAGAAAAAAAAAAGTAAAATTGATGTAGCACTTGTAATTGCTCTCTCTCTCTCTCTCTCTCTCTCTCTCTCTCTCTCTCTGAAAAAAGAGTAAAATTGAAGTTAGGTGACAAACTTGACGATGTAGCACTTGTAATTGCTCTCTCTCTCTCTCTCTCTCTCTCTCTCTCTCTCTCTCTCTCTCTCTCTCTCTCTCTCATTTTTACGGAGATAAATATTGCCTAACTTCAATCGCTGATTTATCGTAAGCTCTGTTGTTTCTTGAAATCAGTTATGCATTATGCCACTAAAATACAACTGACAAATTATAATTCCACTGCAGACGCCTATATCATGAAAGAATAATGTAGGCTTGCAGAGAAATTGTCTCTTCTCTCCCAAAATCAAAGAAATAAGAGGAAGTGAGTTTTTAGGTTTTAGGCGAAGTGAGAGTTTCTGCATATCGGCTGCATTTACCGATAGATGGAGCATAGGTCAAGTGCCTCTTTAGAAACCTTACACTCTTGTGTAATCGGTGCTTCTCGCCAGCTCAGATCTGTGTACAAGAGGATGCTTGTTAGGGTTGTTAGTGTAAGTGTTTGTCCTTATGTTTATTCCTTTCCGAGGTGTATTTATTTGTCAATTTTTCCATTTATTTATTTATTTATTTATTTCCGTGGTATATTTATTTTTTCAGTTTTCCATTTATTTATTTATTTATTTATTTCTGTGGTATATTTATTTGTTCAGTTTTCCATTTATTTATTTATTTCCGTGGTATATTAATTTGTTCAGTTTTCCATTTATTTAGTTATTTATTTATTTCCGTGGTATATTTATTTGTTCAGTTTTCCATTTATTTATTTATTTATTTATTTCCGTGGTATATTTATTTTTTCAGTTTTCCATTTCTTTATTTATTTATTTCCGTGGTACATTTATTTGTTCAGTTTTTCATTTATTTATTCACATCCATCTATTCGTTAATATTCGGTTCGGTATTAATTTGTCTACTCTCGAAGGTAAACGAGCAGAATTCATATTTTGCAATGTGATCTTCGTCGAATAAATAAACTTTGCTTTTCAAATTCTTTTAGATGTAGCATTTGCAGTGAGCATGCGTAGCCGATAAATGATATGAGGTATAAGCTGCTCTCGCGATCATAAGTATGGGGCGGTCGTAACCCCACCCTAGGAAACATCTCGAGCAGAATGGGTGAACAGTGATATCTGAATGCGAGTATGGCAGTTTATATTACTCATGTGGAATCGTCGGAAGCAGTTTTACGACATGGAGTCCGCTTCGAGTTTGACCCTCTGAGTTTAGCGCTGTGCCCAGCGGCATAAGCTACGTATAGAAACCTCAGACTCATGACGTAAACCAACTTGATGAGCAATGAGCGAAGTTGGTTTAATGCACGCGGTGGGTCCGAGTTATTTCAGGACGGAGTTTTTTTTTTATTATTATTTTTTTTTTTAAATAATGGCATCGTAATGCATTTTAAGACTCATTTTCTGTTTATGCAGATGGTTCGATCCGGTTCATGAGATGAGGCTGGGCGTTTCCCGTTCGCATTTGCTATACTCGCGGAAGGAGACCTTCGGTTAGCGGACTGCTGCGGTATTCGGCGGTCCAGGTCGTTCGTTTTGGGTTGTTGCCTGTTGTAATGGAAGTTTTTTTTATTTATTTTTTTTTATTTTTTTTATCAATATGCTCTTGATCGTTTATTTTTATGAACGAATATTTTCGGTGGCAGATATTTGCCCTTAGAGCGGTCAGTCCAGAATGGGATAATCTTCCGTTTATATACATTACTATTATTATTATTATATTATAAGTAGTACTACTACTACTACTAGTAGTAGTAGTAGTAGTAGTAGTATGAAGTATGACCAGAGGATATCATCACCCGCATTATGATAATGATATCCGAAAGGCAGGCATGGAATATCATCCTCCCCCCGCCCCCGCCTCCCAAGGAATTTATTTTATTTTTTTATTTTATTTTTTTTTTTACAAACCCATTAAGTGTTTCATAGGCGCTGAACATGATGACCTCACTGTTCAAGTAAAACCTTTTTTATACATGATCCAGTCACTTCAGGCAAGGCTTCGATAAAACTCCTGATTTATTGGCTGACTTTTATACATTTGAATCTGTCCTTCAAATCTATATTATGATTCAATTAATCCACCTTATATTTCTTTTTCGTGACAGGACAGAACTGTCCCGCTTGGCGTTGTCTTTCCTCCTGTTGTTGTTGTCATTGATTCATCCGTATTTTTGACGTTTTTCTTCGTATCTGCTGATAAAAAAAATATTCAGCTTTCAGATGTCTGAAAAAATTGATGTGAGGAGAAATAGATTGTGCTCTGGGATGGAAAGATTGACAGACGAACGAATAAATCAATGGATGATGGATAAAAGCGATCGCATTGAGGTAGATCAATCAACATTTACCTATATATATTGATTGAGAGAACTGTTTATGTATTGATTGGCTGAAGGAGAGCATAATAGACGAGCTATTAGGGAAATTGATGGTGTGGCCTGAACTGATGAACAAGCCCTGGCTATGGTAAAATGAAAAATTTACTCCTATAGACTGTCGTCGCATATAGTGTTGTCCTCGACTCTACAAATACATTACTTTTAAAAATAGTTGATTAGTGATGCATGACACATTTAATAAATAACTGGTCGTCGCAGACTAACGTTAAGTTAACTGGATTTTATTGTTGACAGATGCAACGCAGCTGTTCATCGTGAATGAATGACGCGTCGAGTAGTCCTGCTTTGATTAGTAAACAGGATAAAAAAGAAAATGTAGTAAACTATTGTAACCTCAAGATAAAAAGCTACGGTGCCTCGTTTGTTGTATGCTTACTTTTTTTTTTTTTTTTTTTTTTTTTTTTTTTTTGTAGGGGAACCTTCCCCGCAGCGAACAAGCACGAATAGCGTGAAGACCACTTTTGTGTCTCACGACGAAATGGTGCAAACCAATTTCCAAATGGGATTTTTTCAGGGGACCTCGCAGAGGTCTTCTCATCATAGAGACATGATGGCTGCTGTCGGAGGGGGAGAGGAAAGGTGGCTTTCGCTCCTTTTGTCACTTCATAGTACAAGAGAAAACAGGAGGAGGAAGTGATTGAATGAGAGAGAGAGAGAGAGAGAGAGAGAGAGAGAGAGAGAGAGAGAGAGAATTTTCCTGAGTGCCTGAACGGGCCGTCCCGATGTTCCTAGTACCTCCCTTACCAAAAAAGCTCGTAGACGATCGTTGGCATCTTTTATCTTGGACGAATTCTTTCAGGAGGACCAACGAGACGATGAGTTCTCCATTTTCTCTTCTTCTTCTTTCTTCTTTCTTCTTCTTCTTCTTCTTCTGACATCATTTCAGAGAGAGAACTTTTTATATAATGCTTGCTCGAGGCACTTACTTGCGACTGGGAGATGACACGTGTTGTTATGTCGTACTTGCAACTGTTTTGAGTTCTGGAGTATATTTTTGCATTTAATTTCCAGTTAGATATAGAAATGTATGTATAGATACATAATACATACATACATACATACTCACATACACAATATATATACATGTGTGTGTATGTATGTATATATACATACATGTGTGTTTGTGTATTTTATGGACACGTATAACCATTAGTTTATTTCTTAAACTAAAGATGACCCAGAATTTTGAATCTATGTAGAAAGGAGGTACACTTATAGCGTATAGAATCATTGCCTGTACTCCATGAAAACGATTCTGAAATTATATTTTGTTCCATTTAGAATTGAAGATAGATAAAGTTCATTCCTTTAACCCTTTACGTCTTTTGCTTTATCATTCCATTGCTTAATTAATATGTTTGTAATGTCATTTCTCTTTCAAAGTCAAGAGTTTTTTCACTTGATTTTTTTTTTTTTTTTTTGCTCTTCCTATTTTCAGTTGATTGAGATCACAGTTTGTGTGTCATTGAATTTCTCGATCTTCGTCATAAAGGCCACTTTGCGTCTGTACGATAATGAGGCTAATTAATTTGAAAAGAAAACCTGTGATTTTTTTATTTTTTTATTTTTCCTGCGTCCATGAGAGGGTTGGTAACAAGGTTTCAGCAAATGGGAAAATATCATTCAAATTAGGTCTCTTGTTTTTTTTTAATACCTGCACGATAACATTGTAATTAAACGTGTTCTTTTAAGTATCAATAACAATTCATAAAGTTATTATTTTCTATAATACCATTCTTTTGGCATTACGTATGGTCTTGTATGGGTTCTTTTAGTGGATGTTTTGGATTCATTAAATCCATATCCTTACAGCGTTGTCATTTTTCAAGATTATCCTACATTAAATCATGTATACAAAAATGTCCATATCCCATTGTCGGTAAACAGTGATGAAAACAAAATTAGGATTATATCAACAGTATTGCAATTCATAGCATATGCTCCCCGTAAGGGAGTAGTGCCGTCAGTGGACCTCACGCGGTGAACTGTAGGCATTACTTAAGGTTCTTTGCAGCATGCCTTCGGCCCCTAGCTTTAACCACTTTCGTTCCTTTTACTATACCTCCTTTCATATTCTCTTTCTTCGTCTTACTTTCCACCCTCTCCTAACAATTGACTCATTGTGCAACTGCTTTGAGGTTTTCCTCTTGTTACACCTTTCAACTTTTTTACTCTCAATTTCCATAGGTCCCAGTGATTGGCCTTTGGCCTGAATTCTATATTCAACTCAACTCAGCTCATAGCACATGGTAAGTGCCGAGGTAAGACAAAATGGCCATTGGGATATCTATTTAATTAAAAAAAAAAAATTCTCTAGAGCAGAGGGAGGATGCTGCGTTCTTTTCGACGCGAGACCAGATGATGTATTTCGAGCGCGTTCAGTTCGTTCGTTCAATAAACACAATCGGTCAAGTGATGAGCATCTGGAGGTGCGCGGATATAAATGTTATGACGCTGGCGTCATATCATTTACATCCGGTGATGACGGAAATTTCCCGCAAGAAAGAGAAAGGATTTTGACGAAAGCATCGTCAAGCGCGCTTTCTTTCTTCCGCTTACTACGCTTCTTCCTCTGTTTTGGGTCTTCTGTCAAGGGTGTTCAGGGTAGCAGGTCACTATCTGTTCTCTGTCTGTTCTCTGTTGTCTGCGTCAGTTGAATTTAAGATCTTAGTCTGTTAGCTGTGAATTTTTAAACGTAAATATTTTCTTTTGTCTGCGTCAGTTGAATTTAAGATCTTACTGTTAACTGTGAATTTTGACACGTAAATATTTTCTGTCGTCAGTTGAATTTAAGATTTTAGTCTGTTAACTGTGAATTTTGACACGTAAATATTTTCTGTCGTCAGTTGAATTTAAGATTTTAGTCTGTTAACTGTGAATTTTGACACGTAAATATTTTCTGTGGTCAGTTGAATTTAAGGTCTTAGTCTGTTAACTGTGAATTTTGACACGTAAATATTTTCTGTTGTCAGTTGAATTTAAGGTCTTAGTTTGTTAACTGTGAATTTTGACACGTAAATATTTTCTGTTGTCAGTTGAATTTAAGGTCTTAGTCTGTTAACTGTGAATTTTGAAACGTAAATATTGTCTGTTGTGTGCGTCACCTTATTTTTAAGAGTCTGTTGAGTGTGAATTTTGAAACGTAACCAATTACAGATTATTCTGTGCTTTTGATGATCAGTAGTGAACCATTGTGTCGCATAAAACCTCAGTAAATATTGCACAAATATTTAGTTACATTACCGGTGTTCTTTTTTAAATTGCTCTTATCCCTAAATGACTAGGAAATTACATCGTTGATATATCCCTTTCAACATTGAAAGGGAGTTACGCAGCAATTTTCATAATCTGAGTCACTAGATAACAACACTTCAAGGTTTCACTCTTTGGGTAAATATTGTTATTCTAAGCAAACTGTTCTCGTCCCCTAATAGATGCTGCCGTGAATTTCCTGCGAAATATAGAAGGTACTTTTTAATCGAATGGTTTTTTATTTAACCAACTCCTCTCTCGCTCTGCTCACCCTCGTCTCTCTCTCACTCTCTCGTCTCATCGCGCCCCCCACTCCTCCCTCTCTCCCTCCCTCACTCTACCTCATCCCCTCCCCTCCGCCTGCTCTCCTCTCTCCACTTCTCTCTCCGCCCCGCCTCCCTCCTCTCTCCCCCTCCTCGCGCTCGTCCTTATCTTCCTCACGCTCCCGCTCTCCCTCCTCGCTCTCTCCCTCTTCGCCTCTCTCAACTCGTGCTCCTCAGTCTCCTCCCTCTCTCTCTCTCTCTCTGTTTTTCTCGAGCATGTAAGAAAAGAATTTAATCTCAAACCAAAACTAACCTCGCCAAAATATTGACACAGACGAGAACCCTTAACAATAACAACAATCAGCGCTGATCAAGGAAGCTTGTATCTAGCCACACACACAGTGAGAGAGAGAGAGAGAGAGAGAGAGAGAGAGAGAGAGAGAGAGAGAGAGAGAAGCGACTGCTCAATTAATATAACGGCGCCTGAATTAGCTTGGGCCTTCAAGGAAATGATGGATGGCCTTGTACACTTGAAGGAAGAAGTCAGTCAAGCATCGTGCACCCGAAACCCGAGATGAATAAATAAAGCGATCATTTTTTTTTTTTACAACCCGTATTACTAAGGAGGGTTGCGTTTCTCTCTCTCTCTCTCTCTCTCTCTCTCTCTCATGCAGTCTTCGTCTGAGGTTTAAAGGGCAGTGAGGAAGATTTTGAATCCTGTTTAAATCTTGTCGACTCTATCGTATGAGTATATAATTATATATATATAGTATATATATTATATATAGATAATATATATATATATATATATAGTATGTATGTATATATAATATATATATATATCATAATATATATATAGTATATATATATATATATATTATGTATTGTATATACTTCTGTGTATTTATGAATACAAATATATTTACATGTACAAAATTACATACGTATATGCATATACACAAGTATATGTATATGTGTGTAATGTTAGAATGGCAAAACGATTAGAATAGTTTTAAGCTGTTGCAAATTTCAATTGTGCACGTTTCTGAAGCAAAGAGAGAGAGAGAGAGAGAGAGAGAGAGAGAGAGAGAGAATTTTTACTCGACAAGAAAGCGCAATTGATGACACTGACATGTGAAAGCGCTGTGCATACTGTGTATCTCGTGACCTGTTGTGTGCGGGTGGTTCGTCCGTCCGTTCGTGTGTGATTTCACTGCCAAGTGGTTCCTCGGACCTTCTTAGCCCGTGTTACCCCAGATGACATTAATCTTGATTTCTTAACCACTGCTCCGACGGCGTCGTATTTTCGAGACCAGCAAAGACTCTTGTATTGCTCAGTGCTTTCTTTTTCTGCGATTGTTGTTTTTGTTCCATTTCTTCATTCCGTGGTCGACTCTCTCTCGTCATTTTTGCTTATTTTCGTGGGTGTTCGTTTAGATTGTGTAGAATAAATGAACACGTCTTAATCTCTTGCTTTTAAATTTGTTTGTTTGCTTAGACAATTAACGTCATTACTACCACTAACAAGGATTTTTTTTTTTGGGGGGGGCGGGGGTGTCTGTGTTTATTTATCTCTCTGATTGTCTGCTGGCTATCAGGACTACGCACACAAAAAAAAACTAGTTTGGTTTTTTCAGAAATTTTGTCCAAATTTGGGCATGGTGACTGACAACAAGTGATTAGATTTTGGTAGGGATCTGGGCCCGTTACGGGCCCTCGTAGGTGGAGCGGGTGGGTGGGTGGGGGATTTTGGTGGGGCGCGATGGTTACGCGGTTGAGGGTTAGGGCGATGGAGTGGGAACTGTCTACCACAGCCTTGGCAGAGGTTTGCGGTCTTCGGAAGCACATGCCAGGCACATGGCTTCCAAGAGAGAGTTGATAAGTGTTTTCGTTCTGTATAAAGTTGTAGAGTAAGTTAGTCTCTCAAGATGGCAAGGGTCAAATAAAGACTTTTTTTTACATTAGCCTTGTGCTTTGTAGACATGAACGTTTTGTTGAAGAATTACGATAGTGTCTGCCGAGGACTTATCTTGTGTAAAATCGATAGGCAGTGTCGGTGTGACCTCTGACGAAAATAACTTATATTTATAGATATAGTTAGAGATTGCAGATGTCCCATTACCCTTATTAATATTGTAGTTTTTGTTGGTTTTGCTGTGTAATAACAGGTGCAATAATGTTACCACTACAACTACTGCTACTGTTACTAATACTGCTGCGATAAATTTCAAATGATGATGATAATAATAACAATAATAATAATAATAATAATAATAATAAGAATAATAATAATAACACTATTATTATTATTATTATATTATTATTATTATTATTATTATTATTATTACTGGATGATAATAATAATGATAATTTATTATTATTATTATTATTATTATTATTATTATTATTATTATTATTATTATTATTATTATTTGTTTTATTGAAGGAGATTGCTGCTTCCACTGCATTTATTTTGTAGACGTTCTTTTCTATTCTTCTTATAACGGCTTTTTCAGTACTGTTTAGCCGTAATAAGAAGAACAGAAAAGAAACTACTATAAAATAAATGCAGCTGAAGCAGCAATCTCCTTCAATAGAACATGTTTGAAAGAGGGTTTTCTACCTAAATACACCAATTATTATTATTATTATTATTATTATTATTATTATTATTATTATTATTATTATTATTATTATTATTATTATTATTATTAGGTTATTATTATTATTGGTAAATAACATATTTCCTTCTCAACTTCATAAAATCCGGTTATGTTTTTTGGCGTCCAACGATTTCTTGAAATTAGAAAAAATACATAACATTTTCTCATAAAGGCCACTGCATTGGTTTTCATAAAGTTCTCATGAATATTGATTACAGAAGTCATAAAATTGTATTAATATCACCGCCATCAGTTGACCTGTTTTATAAAAATTTTAAAGGAAAAGAAGTTGATATTTTACTCGTTAGTCTGCTTTGCTCCAGTTTTTTTTATTTTTTTTTAAATGTTCTCTCGTTATAGTAATCCTTTTTTTTTCTTTGCCCTTGTGCCTCTCTCGTTACATATCTACATACATACATACATACATATCTGCATTTTCCTTATTTCTAATGTTCACCTTATTGTTTGCAAGCTTGAAAATTAAAGAAATGGCCCCTTTGGTGGGCTTGTTCCATATGAATAGGGGTTCTCTCATATGTATCTATACTATATAATATATATATATATATATATGATATATATATGTATATAAGATATATATAGTATATATTATTATAGTATCTAGTATATTATTATATATAGATATATTTATATATATATATATATATATAGATTGGGTTATCCTGTCAGTAGGTTGTTTAACCTTCTTCAATAAATGTTTATTAGAAAGCAAAATAAGAATGGTATGCACTCACACACACTATATATATATATATATATAGATATATATATATATATATATATATATATATATATATATATATATTTACATGGGTTTTCACCTGACATATTTCGTATCGAGTCTTTTTTTTTTTTTTCGTCGTCGATGATTTATTTTTTTTATTTCCTCTTTGTTATCACGGGTTTTTATTGGATATTTTTTTCTCTCTTATTTTTATTTTCGGTGGTGGTTTCATCTCTCGATGTTTGGCTCTTATTATTCTTTTGTCATACATTTTGCAATGCTTTTTATTTTTGCCCCAAGTTCCATCGGACCTTTTTCCCCTCAGTATTTTACAATAGATTCAAATTGGACAAATTTTGTTCTCGTATGTATCTGTTTCTTGCCATAAGTCTTTTTTTAACACTTTGTGATTTTTTCTTCCATTGGATAGATAAAATTTTCAGTAACATGAATTGTTTTTCTTTTATTAGATGTGGATTTCTCTCGTCTTTTTCGTATAGCGTCGCTTTGAATACTTTTCTTTGTTGATACCGCACGAACAATGTGTCTTAAGAATAATCCTCCTCAAATAACACACTTAGGTTTAGATCAGAGAAGCATTAAGAATCTCTTGCTTGAAATCGTGACTGCTTTGTTGGAAAGGTTACCATCTAGGGAATACTGCTTGTTTCAATGATTCATGTCCTGGATTAGCACTGCCATTGTTACCATGGCTGTGGAAACTCGACCACACACAAATGTGCGGCTTTATTGCACTGAGCGATCATTTTTGAATTTGACAGAGAATGGACTGAAATTTCGATGTATCGTGTTTAGGTCTTGATTTCATGATGTAACCAAATTTTTATGTAGATGTACAAGTTCATTCTCACCATCTTATAACACTGTGGTTTGCCGATGATGCGCGTATGTACCATTTATTACGTGCTAGTTTACTAGATTTCTAAATCTCCTATTTCCCCAACGTAGTATATGCTGCCATCGATAAAGTCAATGTCACGTCACTCGAGGTGTGAGATCTTACTGAGACATCATTGCCGTCTGGGCAAATGCAGAGCTTGTCCAATGACGGCCGATGAGTAGCCGATATAGAGGTGAGAAGCAATTAGCTAAGGTAAACGGTATCCGATAGGTAATGTCACAGATTCGGACGAACAGGCAGATAATGTTTGAGGTTTGATGTTAGGACGTCTTGGGCAATCCGGAGAACTCTCTCTCTCTCTCTCTCTCTCTCTCTCTCTCTCTCATATCCAGATCGGTCGTAACAGGTCGACCGGGCACCGAAGATGGGACCGTTTGAGACATCGTTTTTCAGTTTGCCCACCTCCCCCCCCCCCCCCCCACCACCCCCACCCCGTTCCTCAGAATAGGCAACCATTTCTTGAGCCTTCTTGCGACCGTAAGAGTTGTCCGGATAATGGTATTTTGAATATCGATGAGGAGTCGACATGTAATGCGCCAGATTCTATTCGTGGCCCAGCTCGAAGTGGAAATACATGCTGATGACCTGTGATGACCTCACTTAACTGCCCTCTTCGTTTTTGGTCTTTTGTTTTCGTCGAAGTTTTTTTTTTTTTTTTTTGCAGTGAATAGAATAATCAACAGTTAATCAATATTTCAGTTGAATACTGTAGATAACTTTTCTCGATGTTCGTGTTTTATGCGCTAGCTGTATCAACAAAAATATTGGCAACATGTTGTGGAAGTAAATTTATTGCAACAGATAAAACAAAAACAGTTCGTTCGTACCTCTCCAGTGGAGCCTAAAATTTCAGGTTGTTCATAATTACAGAAACCTTTCTTTTTACAGCGTTGAATTTTAGCAGTGATAGCTTTTTTAGAATCCTTGAAGCTTTTCCATTGAATTAGGTCTCTCTCTCTCTCTCTCTCTCTCTCTCTCTCTCTCTCTCTCTCACTTTCGATCGACAACTACGAGGCTGAATGTCTTTATAATGTCTGAGGTCTCCCTGTGGGGTCACTGAATCTATTTAATTGTGTATGAGAATTGATTCGTAAGCTTATCAGTGTGAAAAGTGCGGAAGTAAGTATGCTGAATTATGTATAAATCTAAACACGTTTCTTACTACAGCTTTTTCCCGATTACTTATGAAGTCATCAGTATTTAAATTCTTGTATTTATCCATGAATCGATCTATTTACATATATTGCGTTTTCTTTTGGGCTGGTTGCAAAGAAGTATATTTTTTTATTTTCAAATATGCTTTATCAAGGGACACGTGGCGGGCCTTGTCCACCCGTCCCGGGACACGTGGTGGGCCTCGCCCGCCCGTCCCGGGATAGTGGCGGGCCTCGGCCGCCCGTCCCGGAACACCTGGCGGGCCT
Source organism: Macrobrachium nipponense (assembly GCF_015104395.2). NCBI lineage: Eukaryota > Metazoa > Arthropoda > Malacostraca > Decapoda > Palaemonidae > Macrobrachium > Macrobrachium nipponense. Next base: position 92,923,733 of record NC_061110.1, on the reverse strand, counting down.
CAGCCGCCCATCTCGGGCCACGTGGCGGGCCTCCCCGCCCGTCCCGGGACACGTGGCGGGCCTCGGCCGCCCGTCCCGGGACATGTGGCGGGCCTCGGCCGCCCGTCCCGAGACACGTGGCGGGCTTCGCCCGCCCATCCCGGGACACCTGGCGGGCCTTGCCCGCCCGTCCCAGGACACCTGGCGGGACTCGCCCGCCCATCCTGGGACATGTGGCGGGACTCACCCGCCCGTCCCGGGACATGTGGCGGGACTCGCCCGCCCGTCGGGCCCACCCCCTGGCCCCATCCCGGGACACTGGCGGGATCGCACCGGTCCCGGACCTGGACGTCCCGGGACACGTGTGGCGGTGGGGCCTCGCCCCTCCCACCCGCCCATCCCCGGGGTACACCATGGCGGGGCCTTGGCACCTGCCCGTCCAGGCGGGACACTGGCTGGGCCTCGGGCCCACCCACCCGTCCGGGACACCCGGTGGGCCTCGCCCGCCCGTCCGGGAACACCCGGGTGGGCCTCGCCCGCCCGTCCGGGGGACACCCGGCAGGCCTCGCCCGCCCGTCCGGGACACCTGGCGGGCCTTGCCTGCCCGTCCTGGGACACCCGGTGGGCCTCGCCCGCCCGTCCGGGACACCCGGCAGGCCTCGACCGCCCGTCCCGGGAAGCCCCAGCATGCCTCGACCGCCCGTCCCGGGACACCCGGCGGGCCTCACCCGCCCTTCCCGGGACACGTGGCGGGACTCGCCCGCCCTTCCCGGGATACCTGGTAGGACTCACCCACCCGTCCTGGGACACCTGGCGGGCCTCGCCCACCCATCCCGGGACACCCGGTGGGCCTCACCCGCCCGTCCCGGGACACCCGGCGGGCCTCGACCGCCCGTCCAGGGAGGCCCCAGCATGCCTCGACCGCCAGTCCCGGGACACCCGGCTGGCCTCGCCCGCCCGTCCCGGGACACCCGGCGGGCCTCACCCGCCCTTCCCGGGACATTGTGGCCGGGACTTTCCGCCCCGCCCTTTTCCCGGAGAACACCTGGCAGGACTCGCCCGCCCGTCCCGGGACACATGGCGGGACTCGCCCGCCCATCCTGGGACACCAGGCGGGCCTCGCCCGCCCTTCCGGGGACACGTGGCGGGACTCGCCCGCGCTTCCTGGGACACCTGGCGGGACTCACCCGCCCGTCCCGGGACACCTGGCGGGCCTCGCCCGCCCATCCCGGGACACCTGGCGGGCCTCTCTCCTTCTGTCGTAGCAGTTTCTCTTGCCTCTCATCCTAGCAGTTTGCCTCTGGCAATTGCACTGTCAGTTCCCTTATCCTCTCACATAGGGCATCGTTTCTCTGCCCAATTTCCTTTGTGTAATCCATGAACTGCTGATTTTCTTCTGTGTCGTGAGGCTCTTGTCTTCCAGCTGCAGTTTTTCCCTCTTCACTTGATCGTTCTTCTCTGCTTCGAACGATTGGGCCCTTTCTTGCCATGCCTGTTCTTGCAACACCTCCTGAGTTATCTGGATCACGCGAGTGCGTTCTTCCCTTCCGCCTGCCTTCTAAATCTCTTCATAGTAGTCAAAGCTCTGTTGCAGCTGTAGAATTATCCTGTCCAAGTTCACCTGTTGCTCTCTCTGGTACTGGATGGTGTCTTGCAAGGCCGAAATTCTCTCGTCCAATTCCATTTCCTTGGGCTGTTCATCTCCATCATCAGTAATCAGGAGGAACCTCACTAGTGAATAGGCAGCCTATAAACTAGATGACTTTCCTTGCGTTAGACTTCTCTCCGTATTTCAAACAACATCTAGACAACATCCCACAACAGCTGCTGCCAAGGCCAGGTAAGGCCACATTTTCTTCAAACTGGAATACCCAGTTCATATACTCTCATCTCTATCTCTCGCTTTTTCCTTTCCTTGATTTTCAATATTTTACAAGAGATATATCGATTTATCAAAATATAGCAGGAAACATTCTGAAAGATTTTTAATCATGCCTTGTCTCTAGGTGTTATAAATTGCTGCAATTTCTCTCTCTCTCTCTCTCTCTCTCTCTCTCTCTCTCTCTCTCTCTCTCTCTCTCGTACGGGATCTTCTCTCTCTCTCTCTCTCTCTCTCTCTCTCTCTCTCTCTCTCTCTCTCTCTCGTACGGGATCTTTATGCAGTACGCGTCTTTTTTGTCTGGTCTCTTATCATCTTATCTATTAAAATAAATATAGGGATTTTCCTTTATTTACCTTTTTGCCTGTAAGAAAAACAATACTAACTACAGGCGGGGAATTGCAAATGAGTAAAAAATGGCCATTTTTGTAAGCTACGTTTTATTTGGATTGAATTTAACAAGATAACTAAAAGATATAATTCTAAATCAACTTCTCAACCATAATGATTTTCAAAAACTATAGGTAAGTTTTAAGATTCTAAATTTATATCATATGCATACAAAGAAAAGGTAAAACGAAATTTAATTATATTATATTTTGTCCTATATAAAAGTGAAAATAAGATATAAAGGCGCACAATTGAAATGCAATATAGAATTAAAGTAGAAAATCCGACCAACCCTAGTTCTATATAAGGCGGCGCATTTGGTGTGAATGCACCCTTAGAACACAAATGTAAATAATACTGTTTAATACGGATGATAATGACAGCAATTAAATATTGTGCCTCCCAAAGATGTGTAACGAAGAAACTGTTGCAATAATGTCAATAATGTCGTCAAATGATGAATACAACAATAAAAACGACATGATATGTAAGGTTAAGAAAATGTATTGCAGAAGCGTGCTTGATAAAGAAAAAAAAATATCTGCGTAAAACACGTTCCAGGGAAATCAAATACATAACCCACACTTCTGTTACATAATATAAACTACAAAGAGTATTTAACGTTAATTTTTATACTGTAAGAGAGTTACATAAAGTACATTAAATCAGAATGAAAATGTTCCAGTTTGTTTTATAGGATTTTTTGCCTTGAACGTCTTCTTCTGATTAAGGATAATTATTGTTAGTTGCTATCAATGAAAAAAAAAAGTTATGGTATCTTGGTATTTTGATAGTCTAATGAGACCAATGCCCTTACAAGTATGATAATGTTTCGAGCCCTATTTAAAATTTGATGAGACCATTCCACGTTCAATATTCAAAACCCTTCGTCAGCGGGAAGTAAATAAAGAAATAGTTTAAGTGAGAGAGCAATTAGGTATTCTCCCTTGTTAGTCTTCTGCTATGGAATAGCTTATGAGTGTTATACTTTTTTTTTTTTTTAACTAGGCAGATCATCAACCATTCGGAATTGTTTTGCAGAATGTCACCCGCTTCTTAACCAACTTTAGTTTTTGCTATAATAACTTAAACACCAGACTGGCTCATAACTAATTTAGTCCAGGCGACATATTATAACGGCCGATAAAAATCTTACCCAAACGAAGCACAAAAATAAAATAAAATAAATAAAATAAAGTAAAATAGAAAGAAATAAAAAAAATAAAAGAGAATAAAGCATATAAATAAAAATAAAGATGATAATAAAAACCGTCTTACCGGTCTTACAGCTTAGGACCTGTCCATTCAAATCGTCCTAATTAAGCGGTCCAGGGCTTTTGCTGCGGTCCCTTAGTTTTCTAATCCGACAGAATCTAAGATAACCTAATCTCATGCGAAGCGAGCGGCGGGATTTTCTGCCGTGTAATCTGATTTGGGCAGAAAAAAATTGGACTACTCCTACCTTGTTGTCATTTGTCCTACCTTTCCGTCACTTTGTTTTTTTCTTCATCTTCTTCTCCTCCTCGTCCTCCTCCTCCTCCTCCTCCTCCTCCTCCTCCTCCTGCTCCTGCTCCTGCTCCTGCTCCTGCTCCTCCCTCCTCCTCCTCCTCCTCCTCCTCCTGCTCCTGCTCCTCCTCCTCCTCCTCCTCCTCCTCCTAACAAGAAGTATTTTGACATTCCTCAGAAACGGAGGTCTACTCTATCCCTTGGATAAGACTATCCTAAGGACAGTGTTGATTGCGTCTTTCGTAAACAGAATCACCTCTGAGATAACGTATCTCGTATCAGTCGCTTCGAAGCCGAAATCCACTGCTGACCTGGTGTTTGTGTTACTTGTCTGTCCGATGCTCATCTCCGGCCCGGTCGAAAGATGCTCCTGCCTAATTGATGGTTACTGCTCTACTACAAAGATTTGGAAGGATTGGACCAGGGCCAGGAACTCGGTATCTTTTTCCCGTCCTATTATGCTAAGCTCTTGTTTTTTTTCTGTCTGTTTTTATTCTTTTTTTATGCATAAAAGCGTTTAGGTCTGTAGTAATGTTAAACTTTTTTTTTTACATTATATTAATCAACTTTTTATTTGTCATTAATATTAGTGTTTAAAAATTATTTATAATTCTCTCTCTCTCTCTCTCTCTCTCTCTCTCTCTCTCTCTCTCTCTCTCTCTCTCTCTCTCTCTCCGATTGCGCTGAAGTCTGCACTGATGGTAAATGGTTTTCTGCTGTATATTTATTACTATTTAAATATACTAAGATTGTTTATAATCTCTCTCTCTCTCTCTCTCTCTCTCTCTCTCTCTCTCTCTCTCTCTCTGTCGCGATCGCGCTGAAGTCTGCACTGTTAAGTTGTTTCGTGCTGTATATTGCTGAAACTTATTACTATTTAATTATACTAAGAGTGTTTAAAAACTGTTTATAACCTCTCTCTCTCTCTCTCTCTGCCGCTTGTCTCCAAATGCCATCAGTGATGAAAAATGAATTCGACTGCCTACATTCATTACCTGGCCAAGTGACGAGAGGCCGTAGATTATGCAATATTGTTAATGCATTATTAAGTACATCAACAGGAAGGCCAAGCCTACAGCGACCATATCGCATCGTCTGTTTATAGTTGACTAATTAATTAGGGATGGAATCGAGTGAGCGCGTTGTAACCTTTGCTGTAGAGTGTCCCTGTTCATCCTCCTGTTCTTTAGGGTGATAGTATTTGTTGTGGTATGATGATAGTAGCAGCATGTGTTGTAGTTGTAGATGGTAACGACTGTGGTTGCGATTTTCGTGACAGATGTAGCAGTAGGCTAATGGTGATTTTGACGATGGTAATATTAGTTATTTAGTTATTGACAACGATGATAGTGTTTACTTTGTTTTTGATGATTATGATGATTTTGAAGATGGCAAAGGTATGAACATGGTTCGAGTGGTTCATTAAATACTTTGATGGACACACACACACAACACACACACACACACACACACACATGAATACTTCTTGCATACCAAATATGGATGTTTCTGTACTGAAACCTACATGCTTATGCTTAGGTAAGGACTCTCTCTCTCTCTCTCTCTCTCTCTCTTTGTTTACACCGTCTAATGGACAGTTTTTTGCATACATAGTAAAACATTATTTCGGAATGATGTCGTTAGAAATACTGGGAAAAGAAGGAACATCAAGATATATCGAATTGGCACTGTGCTGTAAATAAATATCTAGTTTTTTTATTATTATTATCAAGCATAAACTTCTTTCAATTACCCATAATGAGAGAGAGAGAGAGAGAGAGAGAGAGAGAGAGAGAGAGAGTGAGAGAGAGAGAGAGAGAGAGACTGCTCAAAGCGCTGGTCTAATCTGAAATAGCATCGTTTAATAGCATATCCGAATGTCGTTGTGATATCTTAACACGTACATCCCTTCTCATTTTGCGCTCACCTGGAATTCCTGGAATTCCAGCACTGCCGTCCGTTAACGAGAGACACGTTCCAGCCGCACGTAAAAGCTATTGCAGGCCGTAGTGTATAGATGGACGTCATTTTTCCTCGTCTTAGGCTGTCACTCCCGGATGGCGGTCAGTCAGAGAGGGGTCGGATCGTCCAGGTATCAGCTGCGATCCCCCGTAATTACTCAGTTCGGGGGGTTTAATCCCATAATGGCCGATGATAGGTGGCGCTACTTACTGATTCAAAGCCTTTATTGATTGCTGGCATTCATCTTCTCTTGGCGGCCTCCACACGGCTTCAGGTTTGCGTTTGATGGACTTCAGGACTTCAGGTTATACATCTTCGACATCTTTTTTATTATTTTTTTTTTCCAGTGGCAGGAGGACGTTATGGGATGCGACTGATTCTGGTAAAGAAGTCGGAAGACCTGGAATTACTTTGAAGTACTGGGCGAGGGTTCGCGTGTGTGTATGTGCGTATATATATGTATGTGGGCGTGCGTCTGTCCGTCCGTCTGTTAGCGTGCGGTAAGGGCCGGTAGGCGTGTAAGGTCAGGGCGGGTTATGGTGTGGTAATGACTGGAGGTGACGGCACCTCATCCACATAATGGCCCAACCGGACTGATTGTTCCCTGGATCCCCTGACCCACCACTCAGACCGCCCCCCCCCCCTCCCTCGCCCCCCTCCTTCCACAACCTTATAGACATCACGCCAGTTCCAACCGCCTTCATTGTTGCTCCCCCTCTTTTATTTTCTGCATTTTCTCGAATTTGTTTTTCATTCTCTCTTCGGGTGACGTCATTCCGTCCCGAGTTTCTAATTCGGTGGTGCTGACGCCCCCCAGGGATTTCGTCTTGAATTGCTTATATTCCCACTTTTTTTCTTATTTGGTTGCTCCTCTGTCTCGTCTCTGTTTTTCGCACGAGAGAAGGAACTAGACTATTTCACGCAGTATATATACATTATATATACATATATATATATATTATATATATAGATAATATATATATATATATATATATATATTATATTATGTAATATTATATATATCATATATATATCTATATATGTAATGTTTGTGTATATATCTACATATATACATGTATGTTTGTGTGTTTGCGTGTGAGTGTGCAAGACAGAGAGAAAGAGAGAGAGAGGAAGATAGAGAGAATAGGAGAGAGGAGAGAGAGAGAGAGAGGAAACTGATCTGTGTAAGATTCAGCGGCACAGGTGATTGGCTAAACAGAAAAATTTATTAAACGTTATTTAGAAGAAAACATAAAAATCAAAATAGATAAATAAAAAGTGGAAAAGAACTGAAACAAACTCTATGCCTGGAGAGGTAGTGGAAAATTAAATCCAGCTCAAATAAAAGCTGTAGTGGCCATTCAATAAATGCAATAGAAACTATGGATGGAATTTTCGTTGAAAAGAATAAAATGCTTAAAAAACGCCAAAGGTTTCCCTTTTCTTTCTCGTTTAATCTCACCGTGGGGCTGGAAACAACAGCAATAATCACTGGAGGAAGAAAAAAAAATAATAAAAAATGCCTTTCATTGATGTATACAAAGACACTGAATCAATTCGAAGACTTAACATTCCAATCTCATACAGTTGACATTTAAAAAAGAACTCTAAATCTTGTATTAGTAACTGATTAATTTTAGAGGGTATGTAATGGTGTGAGATTTTAATAAGACTTCATTCATTTTCACATTATCTTAATGGCTGTAATGGCTGTGAATAGGCCTTAGGCCTCTTATACCCGGTGATGGGTGGGCCATATGGCCTACGTTCATGCACTCCGAATACTTGGATTCTAGAAGGTTATTTTTCATAAAGACTAATGGTTTCGTAATTCCTAGTTTGAGAGTATTCCACTGATATTTAATATCTGTGACTTGAACTTATTCCCTTTAGTGAGATGAAATATTCAAAATCATATCATCACCTCTTTGTGAGTTTGCAGTAAAGCCTATTACGAGAGCAGAGTCAGAATATTAGAATATTTATATTGGTAATATACTCCACCAATACAGCAACAAATGCCATACCTACTGGGTCTGCATAATACGGCAATTCAAATATTCGTCCTGCTTTTATTAATGCAATTAGAAGCAATTCGTCCTGGGATGTTTTTATTTTAGATTTGCCTCAAGGTTCCCATTTTTATAATCGTATGGTATGAACATGAAACTTGCGAGAGAGAGAGAGAGAGAGAGAGAGAGAGGAGAGAGAGAGAGAGAGAGAGAGAGAGGTTATTCTGCTTCCGTAGTGTCATTTATGTAATTGTTTTCTTTTTAATAATCTCGTTTCCAATTTCATTTCCGATTTTTTCGTATGTATAAATTTCTGTAGGATGGACATTTATATAAACTTGTAACTCTGCGTTTTTTACCTAACAGAAATGAATGTCATTTTCCTCGCCTTTCTGTTAGATCAAATTCGAACAACTTTCATTTGCGACCCTTTTTTTTATTTGTATATGTGTGTGTGTGTTTTTCTTTTTTTTCGTAAACCCTCCGCATTCTCTCTCCCTCTGTAGTAGTAGAGTATAGCGCTTTGTTTAAAGTTTCTCGGAGTTGGAAACCATTAACGTTCTACAGGGATGAATTGCAGTCGCAGTTAGGCGAACAAATGTGTTATGTTATGGATTTCGGCAGACGGACTCCCCTTTTCCCTAATACGTCGCTGGCCAGTCATTCCGGGGCGAAAGATGGGAATTCAGGAACAACTTTGGACTGTTCCCGCTGCTGGCCCCTGCGCGCCAAGGAAGGGAAAAGGGAAGCCCAGAATTAAAGAGAATATTCTTTGAGCGCGCGCGCTTGTTTACACACACACACACACACACACATATATATATATATGTGTGTGTGTGTGTGTGTGTGTTTGTGTGAGTGTGTGTGAGTGTGTGTGTGTGTGTGTAACATCAGAACTAGCTGTCGTGGCAGAAAATCTAATCTTCAAGACATAACGAGGGGCAAGGACGAGCAAAAACGTCTTCTAATTTAAAATGATATCTGGCTCGATTCATCATTCACGTTTCATGCGTACACACGTGGATATGTATTTACATACATGCGTACGTACATACAACCATCCATACATACATTTATATGTCTATAAAGAGAGAGAGAGAGAGAGAGAGAGAGGAGAGAGAGAGAGAGATGCACAATCGAGCTGCTTTCATGTTTTTGTCGGCTTCGCCGAAGACGTATTGCGTAATTGCTACTGGGAATAGGAGCCGCTTATAGATGTCCCAATGTCAAGCGTTCCGAGATGTGTGTGTGTGTGTGTGTGTGTGATTGCCGTAAATGAATGATAGCAGTACCATGACGGAAAGAATACTTTATCCATTGTATGTATTTGCTTTCTGCGAATGAATTTGCTTAAAGAAGTGCCTTTTATACAGTATATAATTTAATATTTTTTATGATAGTATCCGTATTAATATTTACAAAACTGTTACTCATTGCCCTAAGAGACTTGATTGAAATATGCATGACTCAGTATATATATATATATATATATCTATATATATATCATATATATATATAAAAATATATATATATATTATATATATAATATATATTATATATATATGTGTGTGTGTGTGTGTGTGTGTGTATATGTGTGTGTGTGTGTGTGTATGCATGCATGCATATTATATTTTATGTGCATTCACGTGTAATTGTTATTGATTGCATCTGCCCTTAACATCGTTATCCGTGTAAATGAAAGTATTTTAAGAAATAAAAGATATTAAAAAGAATCAGGAAATATATATACTGTAAATAGCACTGTTACCAGTAAGTCCAAAATAGCTTTTCTTGAGAGAGAGAGAGAGAGAGAGAGAGAGAGAGAGAGAGAGAGAGAGAGAGAGAGATGAGGATAATGTGTTACGGAATTATTGAGACCTATGGGTAATATTTTGAAGAGGATTATTATATATGTGTGTCATTCATTCAGTAGTTTTTTAGAAGGGTTACCCCATCGGTCCTCTCTTTAAAGAATCAAAATGTTCTGAAAGTTTGTGGCCAGGTGAATTTGAGTCAGCCATTTAAGAAAAATATATAAACGTACATATACTAAATATCGTTCTTAGCCCCTGAATTTTTAAGAATTATGAGATGATTTATTTATTTATTTATTTTTGCAGATAAGAGATATTTTGACGTTGTGAATTGTGGTTGATTTTGATATATTAGCCAAAACCATTGATAGATTAACATACTAGTTTTTTTTAAGTGTTTTTTTTTTTCGTCAGGCTTGTCAACCAATATCGCAAATAGATTTGCGGCAGAAGCTTATGCTTTCGTTCACCTTTTATTCTCCCGTTACTGTGCTACATAAAATATGTAGACCAAGACGAGTAATATTCAAGTAAGATCTCACTACAATTAAGTATTATTCTAACAAACCTTTATGTTAAATTAAGGCTCATTTGGTAGAGAAGCAGAGCAACTTGAATTTCATAAGATAGAATATTTAATTTTATTTTAAGAATCAAAGAAACACTACAAAAGAATCATGACCGAACCCTGGGTGGGGGTAGGGGAGCATGAGCGGAAGTGGAGGAGACAGTTTACTGCCTGTTTTACTACGTACGTAAGAAGAAGCAAGAGGAACGTTTCCTTCTTGCAATTTCTTCCTGTCCTCTACTGGCGACTCGATTTTGTTTGTTTACTTACGGGAAATCTCGACAACTGTTGTATTTCTTTTTGGGGGAGAATTAGAAAGGGAAGATTATTCATTATTCTCTCATATCGTAGGCTTTGAAGACACCTCCTCCTCCTCCTCCTCCTCCTCCTCCTTTGTTCAGTGTTTCCCTTTACCAGTGATTCGATTTTGTTTATTTTTACTAGAGGTCAATCTCTTCGTAGGCTTTGGGACTCTTTCCTCCTCCTCCTATGTTTAGAGTTTCGACTCGAATTTATTTTCTTTTACTTATGGGAAATCGCTGCATCCTCCTCCTCCTATGTATATTGTTTCGCCTTGAATTTGTTTTCGTTTAAAAAATAAAGGATTATCATTATTCCCTCTTCTTAGGCTTTGAAGACACCACCACCTCCTCCCCCTCCTCTGTTCAGTGTTTCGAAACTAATTGTGAATCGTTAATTAGCTGTTACGCAGGCCGTAACCTCGAGCAACGGCTGTTCCGCTAATACTTCCGTCATTTTGCCGATTGGGTTCATGGACTCCCGGGATTGTCGTGGAATATCTCTGGGCTTCGAATTACGGCCTCGACAAGAGGCTTCGCATCGGGACGGCTTTAATGTGCTTTGGATTTTATCGGCCACCGTCGTAAATTTTTTTTTTTTTTTTTTTTTTTTTTTTTGTTTTTTTTTTTTTTTTTTTTTTTTTTTTTTTTTTTTTTTTTTTTTTTTTTTGGGGTGGGGTTGGTTTAGATTGTCATCGTTTCGCTCGATCTGGTTGTTTCTATTTGTAATGGAAGATTATTTTGGCCTTGGCGTGTTTGCAAGGCGTAACAGCAACTTTGATTAAAGCATATAAAATATGTTTTTTTTTATTTTGTAATGTCAGTGAAAGGACACAAAACTTCATGTTATTGGTTTCATATAATATCTTTATTTGGCTTCAGAATTAACATGTCGTGTATATCGTGGTTACAGAGAATAGATGTGTTCATGCTAGGTGAGGTTGGGGAGAGAGAGAGAGAGAGAGAGATGATAATGATGTACTACGTTTTACATTTTAGTGATTGGGGATTACATGAATGACCCCGTCGACTGCTTTTGTTAAATTTGCAGAAATATTTTCTTTTATTATTATTAAATTTTTTTGTGACCTTTTAAAGTAATGTGATGAAACTGCCTATTGTTCGTATCGTATTCAGCTAAATGTGTGTGTGTGTGGGGGGGGGGGGGGGGGGGGGGGGCGCTAAAAGCTGTTCAAATCGCGTCCACTGCTAATTTGCATTGCAGTTGATCTTGTTGCAAGCTCTCACGTAAAAATTCTTCCACGGTAACACCTCTCGCCTCGAGCTTCTTCTGCTCCAGGCCTCATCAGCAGCGCCTGAGAACAACTAATCCCTATTTAAGGAGAAATGAGAAAAATGAGAGAAGATGTCTTTGTTCCCTCGTTTTTTCCCCAGCCCCTTTTCTGTCCACGAAAGGGAATCGGCAACATTTGTAGTTTTCTCCTTCTCTTCGTTTCCTTGACTTCATTTTTTTCTCGTCTCGTTCGTTTTCCTGCTCGTCGTAACACTCTACCCTGTTGTATCTTCGCATGCAAATGATTTTGGTCTTAAAAGTCGGATAACGGAGTGACTTAAGTCGTTAAAAAGAGGGCGGTCCTACTCCACTTCAGCTTCCCCAGGGCAATAACAGGCGGTAATGACAATGCACGGATAGCCTGTTAAAGGAGGGAATTAAGGGGGAAGGGGAACGGGCGGGGGGACAGGGACCTCCCTCAGGGGGGTGTTGGGACACATCCCCCTTTTTTTCCCCTCCCTTCATATGAGGTCTCAATCCGGATTTAATCCTGTTGTTTTAGCTAATCACCCCGGGAGGCATAAAACATTCTTTCGCCGCCAATTTGATGTGTAGTAAGTGCCTCGGAGTGGGTCTAAAGGTGATCCGGCTCCTCTCTTTTGTTGACACTTCCCTCGGATTGTCTGAGCTAAGGAAGAGAGAGAGAGAGAGAGGAGAGAGAGAGAGAGGCCACTACTTGGTTCTTCCGCCATGTTGAATGTGATTTAAAATCAAGATTAGGAAAGAGATCAGTTATTTTTTTTCCGAGTGACATTTGCACAGAGCTAAAATGAGCGATAGGTATTAAATTCGTAATTTTGTAAGTTTATCTTTCAAGGTATCTTTTCCTGAAAGACATTTTTATCACATATGTTGTTGCCAAAATAAAAATAAAAAATTAGTAAATACGGGTATTGCATGGTATGGTTTTATTTTCCATGCTGCTTTGAAGTTATTCGAGTGTATTCATTCATTCTTTCCGTCTTGTACTTCTTCAGCATCTGTGTTAATTTTGTAATTGTGTAATTCTCTCTCTCTCTCTCTCTCTCTCTCTCTCTCTCTCTCTCTCTCTCTCTGTGTGTGCTCAGCATGCTAAATTTATGTCCCAGCAAGCATACATTTCCCTTTCAGTGTAACCAGGATACACCTGACATGCTAATTCTGGAATAAATGAAGAGCGTA
>NC_061110.1:92880869-92900869 GCF_015104395.2 Macrobrachium nipponense | reverse complement strand
GGGGGGCGTGGGGGCAAGATGTGCAACCTGTTTTTGGTCAATGACAATTACACGTTCCCTGGAATGTACTGTAGGCGATCCAGTTAAGATACGTCTTGTGCGGCCAAGACACTCAGTCAGTGGCGTGTCTGTCTCTTAAGGAGTTTCCTGAAGACGCTTCTTCTCATTCTGCGTCTTATCTTTTTTTTTTCCTCGTCTGCTCCTTGTGATAAAAACCAAATTGGCTTTCACCTTCTTTGGTATATTATCTTTACGTGGAAAAACGGATGAGGGTACTCGCCTGCTTTTAAGGAGAGGCCTCCGTGCTGGCAGAGATGCAGCATCCTGGACATTTTTCGTAAAAAAAAAAAAAAGCAACATCGAGTTCCTCATATTAAGTCCCCGTTTCACTCTGACGAAGAGGACGGATTTTGTCATATCTTAACACGCGTTATTTGATACCCTTAGCAACACCAACAACGCGACGCGACGGTTTGAACTAAAGAATTACCTGCAAAAGTGCCACCTGTAATCGTAGCTTTTACGAAGATTCAAAATAGAATAAAATAAAATAAAATAAATCGGTGGTCGATTTAATCCTTTCAGATCTGTTAGAGCAGTTTCAGTCACCCCCCTCACCCGCCCCCAAGGAGCGAGTGGGATTGACAGTGACATAGATATACAGAATTTTCTTTTTCTTTTCGTATAACTGAAGCTTGACCTCGATGTCTGCAAATTATATATATATATATATATATATATATATATATATATATATATATATATATATATATACGGTAAATGTTTCTTAACACATGACCTGGTAGAATTATCTGGTAGAATTCTGTGCTGATTGGTGAACTTGTAAAAAGATATTAAAGAATATAATTCTCCTAATGCAGAGGTAAGCTAAGTGGCAATTGTCTTATTTGGGGTGTCGTCTGTGGAAAATAGTTTGAAAAAATTTGGGGAATCGACCCCATTTTCCTATAGTAGTTTGATTCTCCTTGGCACCGTACAAACGTCTCTTTATGGTATTACTAAAATCATGGTGCCATTGAAAGGCCCAGAAACGGTACAAATGTCAAGGCTATCTTAAAAAGTCCATCGTATGGGACAAAGGTTATGGTACCAAAATAATCCTGTGGAATTGTCCAAAGGTCATTGTATGGTGCAAAACGCATTGTACCTTGCAAAGGTCGTAGCAAACCCCAGGGTTTGAAAGCACTGGTTCATTGGTCATCATTTGATGTAAGGGAACCAAATGTAGTCCGGTCATTTAGTCTTTTTTCTATTAAAAAAGTTACTTTTAAAAAATGCACATCCCCCACATCCCCCCGGCCCTGATTTTGATGGAACTAAGGTATTAGATTCATTTTCACAAACGTTTTGACCTTTAAACAATTTAAAGACCAAAATTCTAGCCTTTCCTGTCGACCCCAGAAACTATGCTAGAGGTTACAAGTCACTCGTTTTCCTTTTCAGGGAATACAATAATCATGTTCTGAAGAGTGAAATGATAGCAGCCCTAGGAGGGTTGGGGTCCCCCACCCCTGAAATTTGCTGAAGTTCATTTGTTCATTAACTAATACTAAACACAAGTATTCCTGGTCACGTCTATCAACACTTGATCAGTATTTCGCCAAATGAAATATTGATAACAACAAATGGCTTTAAAAGGTTCCTATTAAGTCATATTCTGCAGTCATTTCATTTGTGTCTCGTAGTAGTAGTAGTAGTAGTAGTACTATCTGACTGAAGGTTTTCACCAATAATAACTAATTACGGCTGAACATCAGACGACGACAAAGACGACTTTCGCCATAGCTTGTGGAGAGAGAGAGAGAGAGAGAGAGAGAGAGAGAGAGAGAGAGAGATAGGGGACCCCTCTGATCGATCTTGAATTCTCCTCATTAATTTCAATTCCATGATATTTATGGCGAGACTTCCTTGGGTGTATGGGTTGGGGGATGGGGGCTGGAGGGGTATTGCGACCCCTCCCCCATGAGTTTGTGTGCTATGGGGAATGGGGATATGCGGCGGAACCTCGTAGAATGGGTGAAAATTACAGAGGGGGTGATCGCAAGGCAGTGTTTTGGCTAGCACACACCCTCCTTTTTTATGGTGATGTTAATGGTTGCTTAACAGGAGGCAGAGGTTAATTGGCGTTCTGATTGGACGTTTAAAGCACTGGGGAGGAGGGACGGCTCAGGAAGGAGGAAGGAAACGGAGTGAAACGGTTAAAAAGGGAAAAGGAGTTTTTTTTTTTTTTTTTTTTTTTTTTTTTTACTTGATAGAGGGAGAGAGAGATTGAAAAAGTTGTCTTTCATTATTTTGGCGTTATCAGTTTTCTAATTATGTGTGTATGTATATGTGTATATATATATTTAAAAAATCACAGTAGATGCACGTGACTTCATTAAATAAGCGAATACCACAGGAAAAGGATAGGCAGAAATCCAAGCGCTTGATAATGTCTCAGTAGAGACGAAAGCGCTTGGATTTCTGCCTATCATTTACCTGTGGTATTCGCATTTATATATATTCATATATATATATATATATAAATATATATATATATATTATATAATATATATATTTATATCATAAATATATGCTGATTATATTTTATTAAAATATGATTATAACTTTTTTATTTGTTCTAAATATTATTATTATTATCGTTATTATCGTTTTTTATTATTGGAAAAGTAACTCCACAATATTATGTATGATTTTGTTATTTAAATAACAAAATCAAACGGACATACTAATGTCGATTTACTTTTCCATGTTATTGACTCATGTGATTATGAGTTTTCTTTATTTTTTATTTATTTATTTATTTTTTTTTTTTTTTTTTGCTCTATCACAGTCCTCCAATTCGACTGGGTGGTATTTTTATAGTATGGGGTTTCCGGGGGTTGCATCCTGCCTCCTTAGGAGTCCATCACTTTTCTTACTATGTGTGCCGTTTCTAGGATCACACTCTTCTGCATGAGTCCTGGAGCTACTTCAGCCTCTAGTTTTTTAGATTCCTTTTCAGGGATCTTGGGATCGTGCCTAGTGCTCCTATGATTATGGGTACGATTTCCACTGGCATATCCCATATCCGTCTTATTTCTATTTTCAGATCTTGATACTTATCCATTTTTTCCCCTCTCTTTCTCTTTTCAAACTCTGGTGTCCCTTGGTATTGCGAACATCAATGAGTGATACTTTCTTCTTGACTTTGTCAATCAACGTCACGTCTGGTATGGTTTGCACGAGTATCACCCTATCCGTTTCTGATACCATAGTCCCAGAGATAATTTGCCTGATCGTTTTCTATTCACTCCTTCAGGTTGGTGCTCGTACCACTTATTACTGCAATGTGCTGATGTTTCTTGCACAGGCTCCATGGAGGGCTTTTGCCACTGAATCATGCCTCTTTTTGTACTGGTTCTGTGCAAGTGCCGGGCATTCACTTGTCTATGTGGTTTATGGTTTCACTTTCGTATTGCACTTCCTACATAATGGGAGAGATGTTATTTCCGTCTATCGTTCTTTGAACATATCTGGTTCTTAGGGCCTGATCTTGTGCCGCTGTTATCATTCCTTCAGTTTCCTTCTTTAGCTCTCCCACTCTGTAGCCATTGTCATCGCTGGCTAGTTCTTTAGTCTGTCTCATGTATTGTCCGTGCAGTTATGTTGTGCCAGTCCTTTGTTCTGTCGGTCTTTCTCCTGTCTGTATATTTCTGGGTCTTCGTCTACTTTTATTAGTCCTTCTTCCCATGCACTCTTTAGCCACTCGTCTTCACTGGTTTTCAGATATTGCCCCAGTGCTCTGTTCTCGATGTTGCCGCAGTCCTCTATACTTAGTAGTCCTCTCCCTCCTTCCTTTCGTGTTATGTATAGTCTGTCCGTATTTGCTCTTGGGTGTAGTGCTTTGTGTATTGTCATATGTTTCCTGGTTTTCTGATCTATGCTGCGGAGTTCTGCCTTCGTCCATTCCACTATTCCTGCGCTATATCTGATTACTGGCACTGCCCATGTGTTTATGGCTTTTATCATATTTCCGGCGTTGAGTTTTGACTTGAGTATCGCCTTGAGTCTTTCTGCATATATTCTTGTCCTGATCGTGTCCTTCATCTCTTGGTGTTTTATATCCCCTCTTTCCATTATTCCCAGGTATTTGTATCCTGTCTCATCTATGTGTTTGATGTTGCTCCCATCTGGTAGCTTTATCCCTTCAGTTCTCGTTACTTTGCCTTTTTGTATGTTGACTAAGGCGCATTTTTCTATTCCAAACTCCATCCTGATGGGTTAGGTCGTCAATAGACTTAAGTCAAGTTAAGCAACATTGGGGCTGGTCAGTCGTTGGATGGGTGACCGCTCTCCTCGGCGTTGATTCCTTGGGAAAGGATCTTTATCATAATTTCCTCAGTCTACTCAGCTGTAAATGAGTACCTATCCCTGTTGGGGTAGGGTTCCAGCTAAAGGGTTAAATAGCAAAAACTCAGCAATGATGGAAAGAAATGAAAAGGAATAAACGACAACGACGTAAATGGAACCTCTGGCAACAGAGGAGAATTATTATTATTATTATTATTATTATTATTATTATTATTATTATTATTATTATTATTGTGAAAACTGAATTAGCAGTAAACCTTTGTAATCGAAATGTGAAAAGCAAAACTTAATCCACTTCAGTTTTAATATATAACTATAGCACTTCAAGAAGCAGCTTTCTGCTAAGTGTGAACAGTTGTACGATGCTGAATGTTGCCTTTGAGTTGCCT
Source organism: Macrobrachium nipponense (assembly GCF_015104395.2). Classification (NCBI taxonomy): domain Eukaryota; kingdom Metazoa; phylum Arthropoda; class Malacostraca; order Decapoda; family Palaemonidae; genus Macrobrachium; species Macrobrachium nipponense. The sequence goes on along the minus strand of NC_061110.1, from coordinate 92,896,106 downwards.
TGAGATATAGATAGTTACTTGCAACCTTCCTTTCATAAATTGGCGCCGTTTTCTGTCTCAATTAAGGAAATTGAATGTTCGCTAAACTATGCCATGCTCTGTTTTTCTATTGGTTTATTCAATCTACTTTTTGGCTTACTCGGGGAGTAAGCTTACGAACTACTTCGTTGTTGTTTTGTTGTTGCTTGTTGTTGTTGTTGTGTGTGTGGGGGTGGGGGGTGGGGAAGCCCTATGTAAAAGCCTGAAAAGGTCTGAAAAAGGTGTTTTTCGCTGAGTTAAAGATACGGGGATTTTAGGATAGGATATTTATGATTTATTTATTAGATTGAAAGTGTAAAAAATTAATATGTGCACGTTAAACAGTGCAGAACAATTATTTCTAATAAAATATAGCGTAATTATTTTAATTTTCGTCGGTGAAACAACGCTCTAATTTGACCGTAGATTTTAGCACACGCCCCGAGTAAGCTGGAGGTCGGATCACGCCTTGTTCCGTTCCCTTGTATAGTAGGGAAAGTAACCCTCTTTTTTCTCTGCCTAGAAACATGTCAACCAAATCTCACTTTCTTTTTAGTTTAATTCTCCTCCAGTGCGATAATCTCAATTCTTATGACTCGAGAACCCAACACGTCCTAAAAAGAATTTATATCATTATTGTGGATTGTTTTCTCTGGTATCGAGACTTTGTTCTGTTCTAGGTGCGGATCCTTGCCGATTGGCGTTCCTGTTTTTTTCTCAAATAGTAAAGTCACTGTTTTCTTCCATAATACCGCGAATAACTACAGTTATTATAATGAAAACCGGAAGTTTTTCAAGAGAGGAGATTTGACAGACACAGCATTAATAACCTACATGATTAACTTGTGAAACATTTCCGGCAAGAAAAGGGTTGTAAAAAGACAATAGTACGATTGCTATGGAAGATGACTTTTAGATAATATTTGAATTATTATTCTCTTCTGAGGATTTGGGCCTTCACTTATTGTAGTAGGACCTACCTAATAGCTGCATTGTTCCCTTTCTAAATCCTCCTATATGCACCTCACGCCCCGAATTGATTACTTCTAATTATAACTGTGTGTGTGTGTGTGTGTATGTGTGTGTGGGAGGGACCCTGTGCGCCGTTAACCCCTTCTCCCTCATTTTCCCCACATTATATAAATTTTCTTGGTCACTGGTGAAGCTTTCGATAGTCTTGGCCCCCCGTCATGCCTGTTCAGGTTTTCCACGAACCCGAAAAATAACCGGTTCATTGGATCATGACGCTTCTGTAAGATATTGAATGTAATCTTGTTTTATAGTAGGTGGACCTATGTTATACCTTGATCATTAATCAGCTAGGTACAAATTCTGGTCAGGAGGAGATTTTTAATTGATTAAAACTAGGTTTCTTTGCTTAAATGTTTTTTTGCAAAGCTTTTCTTGTCTGTATCCATTTTTTTTTCTGCACTTGTAGCATTTGGAGAGGCTTGCCCTGAAATGAAAAAAAAAAACGCTCGTGAAAAATTGTCAAGTTTTACGGAGATTATTGGACATTGGATAGTATTTTGTTACATCGTGATTGCATTCTTTAAACATACAAATGAAGAGATGTCAGTATCTATACTTACAATTTTCATCAATAATTTCCAGGCAAGTAGGTTCATACCAGGAAATTCCTTCACACCTTCCTACAGTCAAGTGACTTCGGACCGGATGTATAGGATGTGCATTTGGTTTTCATCTTCGTGTTGTCAGTTCTCTCTCTCTCTCTCTCTCTCTCTCTCTCTCTCTTCTCTCTTCTCTCTCTCTCTTTTATTAAACAATATTGGAACAACTAAGATAAATCTTTTGCTGTAGTCTCCTCACGTATTGTGTGATCCGATTTCGTCCATTCGCATTTGAAGAGAATTTACGTTGAAAAAAAAGAATATTTCTTTTTTCTGTTTCCTCCTTTTTTTGCGCGTGCATAAAACTATAGAAAACGAAGGTATATCAAGCTTATGTGATTTTATAAAAAGATAAAAGATTAGTTTTATAGGCATTTACAATATTCATTTTATCGCAGGTGTTGGTTTGTATTTTAGGGAGGTCAGAATATGTCTATTGATCAAGGAAATCAGGTTAAATAAAGCAGAAGTTCTTAGATAATAGATTTTAAAAGCTTTTCTGTTTACTTTCATTTATTCATATATTTGTTTATTTTTATTTATTTATTTGTTGATATATTTATTCGTATTATTATTATTGTTGTTGTTGTTGTTGTATTATTGTTTTTTTTTTTTAAAGACTAGAATTGATTTCCACCGACTGCAAATCCTTCCGGTAAAAGACGAAATGCTAATATGCCCTATTTCGTTAAAAGCTGCCGACAGACAAGTGACCTTCAAAAATCTTTCAGGCACAACGAAATTGCCATATATCGACGCCAATAATGATTTTGTCACAGGACCCACAATTCCACCGTTACGTGACGACGTCGGAAATTGCTTTTCCACATTCCTCGTTTGTCGGTTTGCTTGCTTTGTTGTTTGCTGATTCTGACAATTGCTTCGGATGTTGTTGTTTATTGTTTCTGTGAGGTTATAATGATTATTACTTTTATTATATTTGTGTAGCTTGCTTGGATTTTTATTTCACATTTTTTTACGTTTATATTTTGTTGTCAGATTTGAAACTTGCTTTGCGAATTGGCAAAAACCACACGATTTTAATTTTGCAATATTAATGAGAATGTATTGAAAAATAATACAGATAAAGAACAAATGCCTTGTTGTTCATATGATATAATGTTAAGTGGTTATTTTAGTCATCGAGTTAACTGAAGTGCATAAAGGGGAAAAAACATAGAATTCTGTTACTTTGAAGTTCTTTCAACAGAATTAATTATTTCAGTTTAATAACCACCAGTAGGTTAATCTGAATGGATGGAAACTAGAGCTGAAGAGATACAACACATCCCACTGTGGGAACGTCTTTACATACAAGATACGTGACTCGTGCAATAAACTGCCACCAGAATAAGTTGTAAACAGCAACAGTGTTGAAGAGTTTAAAAGAAAGCTGGACAAAATCATTAGGACACTGTGAATGAACAGTAAAACCTGCTCCTAGAGATAAGTGAGCACACGATGTCTCCTCTTAAGATGGACTAACAAGTCTTTGTCATCATAATCCTTGTAACTCTCTCTCTCTCTCTCTCTCTCTCTCTCTCTCTCTTAGAGGTGCCTCACATTGAGGGACCTGGGGAAACCCGAACAAGCTGTAAGGTCTGTAAGCTCTCTCTCTCTCTCTCTCTCTCTCTCTCTCTCTCAGAGGACACCATGAGATAAAAAGTAGCTTGCATGGAAGGAAAGCGATATTGTATACATAATAACCATCTCTCTCTCTCTCTCTCTCTCTCTCTCTCTCTCTCTCTTCTCTCTCTCTGCCGTGCCCGCAAAGGCGTTATTTGACAAGTTATGGCCAACGTCAACATTTGTCTATGGAGTCTCCAAGAGTCGAGGAATACCATCTCTGTCCCTTGGAATTTCTCCTCAAAACCAACACAACTCACCTAATCAGCCTGCTTGAAACGCTTAGAGTGAGAGAGAGAGAGAGAGAGAGAGAGAGAGAGAGAGAGAGAGAGAGAGAGAGAGAGAAGGGGTTAGTAGTGGGGTTGGGGTCCAGGAAACATACTACTTGAATTGAAAATTAAGTCGTCTTTTCCAGAGAGAGAGAGAGAGAGAGAGAGAGAGAGAGAGAGAGAGAGAGAGAGAACGGAGAGAGAGAGAGAGAGGGAGGGGGGGGGGGAGGAATTAAGTCGTCGTTTCCCTCTCACCGTTGATGAAGAGCAACTTGACACTAATAAACTTAATAATCTAATCCGGTTATTGTTGCTGAAATGGAGATCACTTAGGACCAACTTCTTCTTCATCTTCTTCTTCTTCTCGTTCGGGACCTAACTTCTTGTAAATAACTTCGGAAAGAAAGATGATGATGATGATGGTGATGGTGATGGTGAAGTAGAGAGTGATAGTGACTGTGTTGTGGAAGGTAGACGATTTAAGTCAAGATATGAATTCAAGGAAAATGGTGACTAGGATGGCGAATAGTGATGGTGATATCGAGAGCGAAATAGTGACGAAGAGAAGTTTTGAATGATAGTCGTATTTAGTTTAAAAATGGGTCATTCTTACACTTTTGTTATTTGTTTCTTTATCTTTTGCTACTTCTTGAAGTATTACTTATTCTTCGCTTCTCTGTCCCTCCCCTGTTTTGCTACCTACTGTTCTTATTCGTTATTTCATTAGTAGTACACGCACATGCACACACACGCACACACACACACACACACATATATATATATATATATATATATATATATATGTGTGTGTGTGTGTGTGTGTGTATATTATAATATATATTATATATATATATATTATATATATATATATATATATATATCTATATACATCATACGTACGTGGAAACGTCTAAGTATACCTCTAAATGTAGGGCTATGTAGTTTTTTTAAAAAACCTTTGAGGCTGACAATACTTTAAAATAGGTCCTTAAATATTGTACATCCTTGTAGATAGATATATTTTGTTTTTGTATTTGTCAAAGCTAACAGTTAATTATATATTCGTGACCTTAACCACTAAAGGCATAGGTGATTACAGAAGCCAGTAAGAGTCTCCAAAAAGAATTGAGGGTTTAGAAGAATGTAGCTTCCAAGCAGAAGATACTGCTAGCTGAAGGTCGCGTTCATTTTCGAAATCGAAAAGGCGCTACGACGTCGCACATGTATGGACTGCAAACGCGCGCTCTCTTTCGTTCCCTTGTTGGCCAAATGAGCGAGGCTCCTGTCACCTCCAAGGAGCTTGTCCGGATTAATTAAGCGTAATTAGGAGATGACGTTCTTTTCGTCGGCGTCGTGGCTCGTGTTACGTGTGCGAAGGGAATTTAATCGTTTCCTTACGCCGTAGCCGAAGGAATATCATATAGGTATATGATTTAGGGTGCTTTTACAAGCGTTGTAAACTATTTTATCTCTTTAAGGATTCTTCTCAACGTATGAACGTCTGCGCAGGTTGTGAAACCTGCGTCGGTGGAGTGATATTTATCGTTATTAAAGATCGTAGAGAAATGGGATTTCATAAGTCAAATCACAATACTGGAATATCGTTCGGAATAAACTAAAGTTGGTTCACTTAAGATGGGTTCTCGGATGAGCCCTATGCCTGCTAGATGTTTGTTCGGCGGCCGCCGATTGGCTGGCAGCGGCTTACCTCCCGGTACCAGCCAATCAGCGGCTGGCAAACAAACGTCTCGTAAGCATAGGGCTCATCCAAGAATCTACCTTAAGTGAACCAGCTATAGATACACTGTAAGTATCGAGATTTCAAACACTAATGACGAAACTCATCCTTTGGTTCCAAATTATTTCCTTGAAGGCGATCAACATATTCCGAAAGTGTTTTAAACTGCACGTATAAAATCGTTATTGCTACAGAAACAGCAAATGTATTACGTTTTTCATATATCTTTATAATGTCGCTGTGTGTTTTTTTCAACAAATTCACGACTGTTGTCAATATTACGATGTCGTATTTCTATTGCTGTCAACTAATCCACGACTTTTGTTGATATTACAGCGATTTTTTAAGCAAATCCACAACAGTAGTCAATAGTACGATGTTGTTTTTTTATGTCAACAAATCCACGCCATTTGTTGATTTTACATTGAATTTTTGTTGTTGTTATCAAACAATCCACGGTAGTTGTTGATGTTATTGTTTATGTTGTCAACAAATCCACTTTTTGATGTTGTTATGTTGATTTTTGTTGTTAACAAATCCACGACAGTTGTTAATATCAAGATGTTGTATTTTTATTGTTGCCAACAAATCCACGACGGTTGTTAATGTTGCTAATTTGTTTTTGTTGTTGTCAAAAAATCCACGACAGTTCTTAATGTTGCTGTTTTTGTTGTTATCAACCATTCCACGACAGTTGTTGATGTTGCAGTGTTGTTTTTGTTGTTGTCAACAAATCCATGACAGCTGTCGATGTTGCTGTTGTTTTTGTTGTTGTTGTCAACCAGTCTTCGGCAGTTGCTGATGTTGCTTTTTATTTTTAACAAATCCACAACAGTTTCGATGTTGGGTAAGTTCTCTCTCAGCTTCCATATCCATTCCTCCAGAGATACCCCGGGGCGAGAGAGAGCCCTCTTAATCCCCTCATTATGGCTATTACACGAATCTCATGTGTTCCTCCACCCTCGGTGTCCTTTTAGGCGCGAGATGCACCTCCACTAAACATACAAACTTGGAGTAATCGTGTGTTCTTGGCCGTAAAATGCAGTAAGTCTCTATTATCTCGTTTTTTTTTTCTTTTTTTTTTTTTTGCATTTTTATTTATTGAAGATGGAAGAAAAACTGAAAACCTAAGATATTGATTTAGTTTAATTACTTCAGTGTATTATTATTATTATTATTATTATTATTGAGTGGAAATCTAATAAGATTCATTTTTATTATTAATTTAGCTTAATTGCTTCAGTGTATTATTATTATTATTGTTGCAAATGAAACCTATTCACATGGAACAAGCACACCAAGGGACCACTGACTTGAAGGTCAAGCTTCCAAAGAATGTTGGTTTCAATCTCCCGCCGCAGACGCTACACTGACCAGTAACTGATCATGATACAGGGCGAGTGATTCGTCATCGCCCTGGGGAGACGCGAACCCGCGACGTCTGAACGGCATGTCACGACACTAACCACTATACCAGCTGACCAGCTCAACTTTTACTCTGACTTGTACGGGTGTTTTATAACTTTTTATATTATTATAAAAGGGAAAGTCTCTTGCAGAACATTATTTTTCTAGTACTGACTTGAAATTACTTTTAATTGACTTCAGTTTCATTTAAAGACGATTCTTCTCTTACAAATTTATACTATTGAGTTTCTCACCTTCCTAAGAGTCCCCTACAGAGAGAAAGCTGCTTATTTTTATTTTTATTTGTTTATTTTTTTTAAGTTTTCTTTCAGTAGCCATTCCAATGTCACGTTTCCTGCTCATGTATACATTTGCCTGGGTAAATTGATTGAATTTTGAAAAGAAGACCTCCCATGAAATTAACTTTCAAAATTAAAAATTTGACGCTTGTTTCCCCCCTGAACCGGATGTTATTGACTCTCATCGTCTCCCAGAAAAATGCTGAAATTTGTCAGGATATTTTTCCCATTCATAATCGAGCTTCAAGGAACAACGTGGAATATTTCCATAGGACTTCCGTCTTCAGGAAGAAACACCTTTCAATTGTCTTTGTCTGTCGTTTGATGGCACCTCTGACATGACTATTTTACGAGTGTGTCTTCTTCAGATGTCGAAGAACTGAAGAACTACTTATTATTTAGATCTGCTTTTTATTAACGTTTCTCCTCTCGTGTTATTGTCAGCTCCCAATTCACTCTACTTTCTTTTTCGGTCGTTGATAATATTCCACGTCTTGTTGTTCATGCGTGACAATTCAGCTATTACTTGAGTGCCTCAGTGGCGTGGTCGGTATGGTGTTGGCGTACCATCTTGGTGCCCGCAAGTTCGATTCTCGGGCATTCCGTTGAGGTGTGAGAGATGTGTATTTCTGGTGATAGAAGTTCACTCTCGACGTGGTTCGGAAGTCACGTAAAGCCGTTGGTCCCTTTGCTGAATAACCACTGGTTCCCATGTAATGTAAAAACACCATACAAACAAACAAACAAACAAACAAATCCGCTATGAAATGAAAGGCATTACGGTCAGCTCTGAGAATGACGCGTGACTGAAGCTATTAACCCAGACAGCTGCAAAATTCTGGAGAATTGTGACAAATTATATTTTGGCGGAAGCTCCTTTTAGCGCAGTAGATTCGCTGGTTTAGAAATGGATATTCTATACTGATAAGTAGACTGAAAATGAGATCTCAGTTCGCGTTGTAGGTCACTGGTGCTGTTTATAAGGTATGTTTACATATTATGTTAGCAAATGCCTAAAGATTTTAAGAAGTGTGAGAATGGTAAAATTGTAGTTTCAAATATATATATTATATATATGTAAATATATATATATATATATATATATATATATATTATATATATATATATATTTATATATATATATAAACATACAAGGATTTCTCTCTTCTCTCTCTCTCTCTCTCTCTCTCTCTCTCTCACTCTCTCTGTATATATATATATATATATATATATATATATTATATATATATATATATATATATATATACATATATACAGAGAGAGAGAGAGAGAGAGAGAGAGAGAGAGAGAGAGAGAGAGAGAGAGAGAAATCCTTGTATGTTTGTGCGTGAGATGAAGAGAGGGAGAATACATTCTGTGACCAATATTTTATCTTGCATCACTGAAATCTCCCAGATTCCTTCCAATTGTATCTGGAATTGCGATTCTGACCGAATGATAAAACGTTGCAGATATCCCAGAGTTCATAATAATCTAATAAAGACTCTAAAGCTTATCAAATTACGATTGAGAACCTCCCACCCCAAAGGTTTTGACATTTGATTAATGACGTTTAGCTGTCTGGGTTTTTTTTGATACGAGAAATAAGAAGGCGTGGAATCCATTGTCCTGGTGATGCTTTACATGATCTAGAAAGGTGTAAATTACCTGTCAGCTTGCTGTCACACGTGACAGCTGGTTATGTGAACGTTTCATTCATTTGTCAACCAAGTCATGCATTTTAAGTACAAGGTATTTAGGTACTCGGAAATTCATCAATTAAAAGAATAGACATTTTGTGCATTATGACTGGTATTTATTTTTATCTTGACCATATGTGACTAACTGTGCCATTCCCTTCATCAGCAGGTGCTTAATTAAATTGGAATAATAATTCAGTGTATATATAAATTTTTATATCTTAAATTATCTCATTTTTTGTAACCGGAAACCCAATTTCATTTCTATATTTCTCTGCACCATAAAGTTTTAGTATTTTTTCGGGGAGGTAGGCGAGGGGAGGAACGGATGTTGTTAGTAAGAAATTTCTTATCTGCTTGTTTGACCAGGGAGAGGATTCTTTTAATTTAGCTAGATATTATTATGTTCCATTTATAGTTGCAGTTTTTCTCACTCGCATGAAATGACCAGAATAACATTTAAGCTCAAGTTACATTTCGTCATCATTGTTATTTATTTATTTATTTATTTATTTATTTATTTATTATTTATTTATTTATTTTTTATTTATTTATTTATTATTTATTTTGTCTTTGCCCCTCCAAAATAGCTGAGATTAAAAAGACCTCATGCCGTGCCCTCCTAAGATGGGCAAAATATGTTGTTATGTGTTGGATAAAGCAACTTGATTATAAAAATATAATAAGATTCAGTTTTTATGAAGATATTTTTTTTTCATCGTTGGAAGATTGACAGTAATGCGTTTGTGATTCTTCTGAATCGTCTCTTGATGATTGCCTTGTTAAACTATACGTACCTCTTGCTGTGCGGATTGACGGTGGCTTGTGTTACGTCTACAATTTATTCTGTCTGGCAAACTTCTTACTTTGAGTTTGGCACGAAAATTTTTGTACCACACGATGATGTTAGGGGGTGGGGGTGGGGGTGGTCGTCGCTGCCTCTGTTTTGTGTGCGTCTTTGATATACATGCACGCATGGTTATGGTACATACACTCAAACGTCCATTGCAATTGATCTACCAGTTCCAGATTTATTTTAACAGTTACATTTCCGTCACTATATTTATCATTTTATCAGAGTTAAATAAGGACCAAAAGAGTGCTCGTCTTTTTGAGCTGTAATGACCAAAAGTCTTTCTTTAGTATTCCCCGTTGCCAGATCACCTTTCATAGTGGCATCAAAAGCATGAGTCTAAAAACTGAAGAGAAAACCGACTGATTCATTGGTATTCATTATAGTTGTTATGAAACTCAAAAATGCGTCCTAATATCGCCCGCTTTCCGAATTATCTTTTCCCGGATAACTTTAATTAATTCTAGGCTGGTGTTGGATACCATCCGCAAGAGAAACAGATTTTATCTCAATGCATAGCCCAAATTCTTCGTTTTATTCGAAATGACTTGAATTTGTCGATGGAAATATATAAGATGAGCAGGTAAACCAGCTCAGAGTTTAAAGGTGTTTTCAGATAATTATGATGCTGATTTCAGAGTTTTTAAAGGGGTTTTTAGATAGTTGTGATGCTGATTTCACTGAGGTTATCTTGACATGATATTTAATCATATGCAAAATCGGTAAAACAGGTTTGTAATTAATTATTATTTGGGGAAAATAAGATTTTTGAGATATGTTTGTTCCACATTGTTTATTAGTCGTATTGTCATTTCCAGTCACCTTTCTTTAGGTTATAATTTTGATTTTCACTGATGGATAATAAGAATGTTCTCAAGGAAGACCGTTTATCATACTTGCAAGAAACAGCGAGTTAATAACATCAATACGTTTTGTAATAGCGACCGTGGTTTTAAGATTCATTATGCCATGACATAACACTGTGCAGTATATAATGTAAGTTGACGTTGAAAGCCAGGACATTTAGTTAATTAATGGTCATGCGCGGTTGTGCATAATAAAGCAATGCTTCTGATTTACTTGTGGGATTAAGACGTTTCTGCTTCTTGGAAGCTTGTTGTTCAGCTGCGAAGTCTGGTATGTGTGTGTGTGTGTGTTGTCCCGAGCTAGGTGATATATGCTAATAGCAAGCAGAACAATCTCTCTCTCTCTCTCTCTCTCTCTCTCTCTCTCTCTCTCTCTCTCTCTCTCTCTCTACCCAGATATCTCCCAAGATGACAATTAGAAGTGACAAACAAGGTCTCGGTATTATTGTTGAGTTGTTATTCCGTGCTTATGAGATGTTCGCTGACTTCGTATTAGAGAGAGAGAGAGAGAGAGAGAGAGAGAGAGAGAGGAGGGGTATCAGTTTCCACTGTAGGTCTTTCAAATCATCCATTCTCCTTTCGCGTTCCGTCCACCTCTTCCGGACACAAAGAAATGCGACGGGACAGCAGCATGACAGAGCGGATTCGCAACGACAAATTGACTAATACATCAAAGCCATGCAGCAGCGAATGGCATTCATCGAGCAGCGCATGTTTAAATCATCGCTGAAAAAGCAATCATGTCAGAGCTCCCCGCGTAGATTATCTTCGGGCAGATCCGTTCAAAATATTTGACAAATAATAACAGTGAAGTATTATCAGCCCTCCCTCCCCTCCCCTCTCTCTCTCTCTCTCTCTCTCTCTCTCTCTCTCTCTCTCTCTGTGACGTACTTCTCCATCAACCCCCTTCCCCGCCAACAGCATTCCACTCGACTGAAAGTATCCCTTTAGCCTCGTGATATCCCTGTAATGCACCCACCCTTAAAAGTACCTTAGTATCCCTAGGTCATATTTCTCACTTCCAAATCATTCCTTTCATCTTTCACCTGTGCAGCTACATCGATAAGTATCCTAACTGCCCCTCATTTGTCGTCGACGTCAGGAGCGGTCAGTCAATACTGACCGGAGGAAGGAGACGCTTCTCAGACACTGACAAGCCTGATTTCTTTCATCAGATCGCTGAGCATCTCAGATCACCCTCGCAGTGACAGAATCGAGGTGTGTGTGTGACTTAGTATGAATTATGCAGACCTCATAACGTGGCAGGCCACTTGCTTGCCTTGTCTGTCTTGGAGGGAATAGGACTGTAGAGTAACAAGAGTTCCCGCCTGACAGTTTTGGCAGGCAGGCTTCTGCTCAAGGGCAGAGTTCGTCATGAGGTGCAGTTGTCTCGTCTGCTTCTAGATTCACTCTCAGAATTTGAGAAATCTCTTACTCTCCTCCTTTGTTGCCAGCCAGTCAGGATAGCCTCGATTCTAGGAGTCTTGGAACCTCATTCTTCTTCTTAGCAGAGTCACAGGACGAGAAATCTGCATCTCAGTTTGTTGGAACGTCACTGGAAGATGCGTCACTACGACTCTTCCTTATTCTCTGTGAGACTGTGGGCGAGATATCTCAAAATCATTCTCCTGACGGTTGTAGAGAGGCAAGTCTCAAAGTCTTATAGTCTTTGTCTTTTGAGCATTACTTGTCAAGGAGTCTCAAACTTCTTTCAATGGTCTTTGAGGGGTTTTGGTAAAGAAATGATAGTATTTTGTATTGGCAGGAGAATCGTAAGCGAACGGGTGTCTTTTGTGGGTATTGGATTCACATTGTAGGGAAATCCGTGCCATCTCTCTCTCTCTCTCTCTCTCTCTCTCTCTCTCTCTCTCTCTCCGTTTTCAACTTTATAGCGCCATCGGAGGTATATATAATAAACTTACATAGGATAGCAATAAGTAGGCATTCTGTGTGCGTTCAGTATAAATAATATTCGTTTTCAAGCGCATAATTTTATTTAGCTTTCAGATCTGCAAAACCAGCATTCAGATAGATTATTGTATTTGACTATTATTCGCACACATTTTGTACTAAGAATAATTTACAATTTCCAAGTTATTCTCTAAAGCTTCTCTCTACCACAATTTGACTTCTTTAAATACTCATACTTGAGCATTTAATTCATATGTCAATGAAAAGCTTTTATTAGTTTTCCGTTTATTTTAGTTTGTTACATTTATTCGACAGAGAGGGTCACTCTCAACCTCTCTCTCTCTCTCTCCAAAAAAAAAAAAAAAAAAAAAGATAAAAAAAAAGGAAAAAAAAAAAAAAAGTTTTGGAGTACCACTCATTGCATGAAATCACATTCAAGCAAGTCAGATTTGTATCGCATAGTTCACAGGACCACAATGGCCACTTTGCATTCACTTCAATCCTGTGAATCCTTGCACGATCAAATTTCTATGTTAACAAAAACGACCATAAGCTCGTGATGTTTTCATAGTGTAAACAGTCTTTGAAAAAGAAAAAAAATGAACGCAATCCGAACGCGAAACTAATATTCCGTCAAAAGTGTCCATTAAACGCTGATTAAGCCTCATTGGACCCGAAACAATACAGAACGACCACTGACACAATCTGACCTTTTGGTGGACGCCGGAGGTCAATGAAGAACTGATTGTTTGATCCAATTGAATCCCTATGTCATTGATTGTCGTTGATTGTCATTGATCGTTTGGAGTTCTTTGTTCTTATACGTGGCTATATTTGTTCATTTTAGTTCTTTATTAAACTCTCTCTCTCTCTCTCTCTCTCTCATTGTATTGTTATTTTTAAAAAGCGTATTAGCGCCTCTTTAATTTTGTTCTTATGATAACCTGAGGGAAATTACTGAAGTTAAATATATAGATGACATAATCCTACATATAATGATGGACGGGAGATGGAGATGGCTAGGACTTCTACTATACTATAGTATACATACATCAACCGTGCATTTGATGTCTAGGCCAGCCCCTTACGACGCTCCTGATTGGCTGTTGATAAGCCAATGACAGGGCTGGAAACGCTCAGTATCTCTCGAGAGGTCACATAGGCAGGATGTATGTTACACCTATCCTGAGGGATACTTTTGAAAGACGTATCCCTCAGAAGAGGTGGAACATAGATCCTACCCATGTGATTGGCCTATCAACAGACAATCAGGAGCGTGGTAAGGGACTGGCCTAGACATCAAATGCGCGGTTGATGTGAATCTACTATAGTACGCGATAGTGTCTGTCAGCTGGTCTCCTGTGGGGCCCAGAATAGTTGCAAGACCCAGACCTACCAGGATGAGAGGTATAAGAAGGGAGGTGAGTGGAGATTAGTGGAAGTGAAAGGACAGAAAAGACAATGCTGTCGGAATTTCCCAGAGTCCTTTGCGTCACATTCCGATGAAATCAGTGATGATGATGATGATGATGATGATGATGATGAACATCTTTATTTTATAGTGATTGATTTGAATTCGATAAATTACCATGTACGTACGTAGATCATCTAGGATATCTTTACCGATATTTTTTTTTCAAATTTATTAAAAGACACCTCATTCATATATTATTTATTCTTTCTGTTAATAATTGGTTTTCTGTAATCGCATGTAGCAATTTAATTCTTAAAAAGGCCTGTTTAAAAAAAAGGGGGGGGGGGGGGGGGCGAGAAGAATTTCGCAGTTTTACCCAGGACCAAATCATTTGATGAACGGGGATCGAAAATTACTAGCCATTTTTCCAGGAATAATTGAATATGTGATTACAGTTCGACCGAATTCGTGTGCAGCTATATATTTTTTACACGGGGAACATAATTGGGTAATTATATTTGCACGGAAAAGACGTCCTTCTTTCGAGCGAGTACGAGAGGAAAGTCGGCCTTGACGTCACTCGGAAATGAGTTACAGACCAACAACAGCACTGTGTATAAGAGGATTGATTGAAACCTCAGTGGAAAATACTCTTAGTGTTCTTCTTTATTATCTAATGTCATTCCTGGTAATGAATGCCAATTCTGGTAATGAAAGCCATTTCTGGTATTGAATGCCCTTTCTGGTATTGAATGCCATTCCTGGTAATGAATGCCTGTTATTCTGGTATTTGGAAAGCCTTCTGGTATGAATGCCATTTCTGGTATTGAATTGGCCTTCCTTGGTATGATTTGCATTTTCCGGTATTGAATGCCATTCCTGGTATTGAATGCCATTTCTGGTATTGAATGCCATTCCTGGTATTGAATGCCATTTCTGGTATTGAATGCCATTCCTGGTAATGAATGCCATTTCTGGTATTGAATGCCATTTCTGGTATTGGATGCCATTCCTGATAATGAATGCCATTCCTGGTATTGAATGCCCTTCCTGATAATGAATGCCACTTCTGGTATTGAATGCCACTTCTGGTATTGAATGCCATTCCTGGTAATGAATGCCATTTCTGGTAATGAAAGCCATTTCTGGTATTGAGTGCCATTCCTGGTAATGAAACTAGTGCTATGGAAACAATGGTTGAAGCTGGCTAAACAATATGATCTAAATCATGATTACCGTTATGGGAAAGATTGAAGCATCACTTCAGTGATCTTGTCTAAATGCATAAGATCCTGGGCAGTTTCTGACGTCCAGATGGAGGAACAGGATTCCAGAATTGCCTGGAACGTGAACAAGACGTGAAGTATGTCAATTAAATTTTATCATATTTGTTGGTGTACCAAACCTTACGAACAACTTTTAGTTTCCTGGTAACATTTAATTATACTCGAATATTTGCTAGGTGCTGTGCAAGGACAAGGTGAGTGTCTGTAATAACGCTGAGA
>NC_061110.1:92853369-92875869 GCF_015104395.2 Macrobrachium nipponense | reverse complement strand
ATAGATCACTGGGGGTCTTTCTCTCTTTCTTCTTTCCCACCCTTAAATTCTTTTTCGTCTCGACTTCGAGCATGGAACCGTAGTTTCCTTTTTTTTTTTTTTTTTTTTTTTTTTTTTTTTTACGAGGTGTATCACGCAATGCTGCT
Source organism: Macrobrachium nipponense (assembly GCF_015104395.2). Classification (NCBI taxonomy): domain Eukaryota; kingdom Metazoa; phylum Arthropoda; class Malacostraca; order Decapoda; family Palaemonidae; genus Macrobrachium; species Macrobrachium nipponense. The sequence continues at coordinate 92,875,723 of NC_061110.1, read as the reverse complement.
CTTCAAAAGCCTCCCAATGCTTGATAGAGAGAAGAGATAATGTCGGGAGGTAGTGGTTCTCATACGCAAGATATACTATAACTTTGTTACCTTCTGTTATTTCAAAAGGATGAAATACACGCTTGGAAATTGGTTTCCTTTTAGTCGCTTTGTGCTTTGATGTAAATTGTGATATTTTCTTGGTTTATGATGCTGATACGAATGGGATTTATCATATATACACTATATAAACAGTTTGTGTGTGTATACATTAATATATATATAGAATTATATATATATATATATATATATATATATACATATATATATATATATATATGTATATATATATATATATATATATATATATATATATATATATATATATACAGACTTTTGTGTATACATGCTCGAAACTGCTAGATTTTTTTATTTATAAAACCTAATCATTTGGAAAAATATGATACCATGTTAAAGAAGAGATTGGTGAAGAGTGTGTCACATCTTACACAACAGTGAAGGGAAAAATTCCAGCGAATGTATTTTGGTATGCAGCTGCAACCCCACAGCCATACTCCACCACGGCTGCGACCAGACAAAGTCGGCTAGCTATCAGGTACCTGTTCCATTGCTTAGTTCAAGAGTCGATTCATTTTTTTTGGAAGTATGCATTGCAAAACTGGTCCCTTTGATAACTGCCATTAATAAAAAAGTTCCTTACTGTTGTACAGCTGAAAATACTTGCCATAATAAAAAAAGTTCTTACTGTTGTACAGCTGAAAATACTTGTTCCTTTTTTGTTAAATTGATTGAATGAATATCGAATTTAGGCCAAAGGCCAAGCACTGAAACCTATAAGGTCATTCAGCGCTGAAATGGAAATTGGCCGTAAAAGGTTTGAAAGGTGGAACAAGAGGAAAACCTCAAAGCAGTTGCACTATGAATCAAGTGTTAGGAGACGGTGGAAAGTAAGATGGAAGAAAGAGAATATGAAAGGAGGTGCAGTAAAAGGAACGAAAGTGGTTGCAGCTAGGGGCCGAAGGCACGCTGCAAAGACCCTTAGGTAATACCTACAGTGCACCGCATGAGGTGCACTGACGGCACTACTCTCCTACGGGGCCTTTTTTGTTAAACAGCTCTGAATACTTGTTTAATTTCTGTTGAAGACCTCAAGATACTTGTAATGCAGAACTAAATAAAAGTTAAGTTTATCTTAGTTTAACTAGACCACTGAGCTGATGAACAGCTCTCCTAGGGCTGGCCCGAAGTTTTAGATTTTGTTTATGTGGCCAGAAACCAATTGGTTACTTAGCAACGGGACCTACAGCTTATTGTGGGATACGAACCACATGACATCGAGAAAAGAATTTCTAATCACCAGAAATGAATTCCTCTGGTTCAGCACTGGCAGCAGCGGGGAGCGTACTCGGGCTACCAAATTGATAGGCGTGTACGCAACCCACTCATCCACTGAGGAGGAACTAGCAGAACTGAATAACTTGACCTGAAATTGATTTGCAAACTGGGGAGTGATTGATTCCCTTCCAAGTTGGAGCAGATGTATGATTTTCGAAGCTCTTTCCTGAAACTTCTGGTTATGCCTCATTAGCATCCATTTAAAAAGATATTGTATATTGGAGTATAACTTTAGTACGCTTACGAGTCCGCTAATGAATATGAAGACACTGTTGTTTGCAATATTTTGTCAGATAAGTGGCTGAAGCCCTACCAGATTTGTATGTGGGTCTCAAAGCTTTATGAAGCGTGTATATAAAGTAATTGCATTGTTATTAGTTGTCCTTTCAAAGCTAAGCTTAACTTAGTCTTCAAAACGCCTATCTTTGAAAGGATTTCTACCCGAAGTGACGGTGTATTGGGCTAGCAAAAAAAAAAAAAAAAAAAAAAAAAAAAAAAAAAAAAAAAAAAAAAAAAAATTCAGTCTTGGACCCTTACAAGAAAACTCTACGAGAATGTAGTAACAAAAAAAAAATATATGAGGATTCAGTCTCTAGATCCTTACCAGAAAACGCAACGAGAATGTGGAAAAAAAAGTGTATTCTAAATAATATGACCACACTCCGCTTTTCACAATCAATATGGATTCGCGGGTGAAGGGATAAGGGTGAGAAATGATGGGACCATCCCTTGGCAATGCCGTCTGTTGAGTGACCAATTAGCCTCATTCTTGGTTGCAAGCAGCCACACAAACACACACACATATACTCCCATAGGGGGAGTTCCCTCCCTTGAGAGTGCCGTTTCTCATTTATGGAGAATAAGTAGTCTCTCTCTCTCTCTCTCTCTCTCTCTCTCTCTCTCCTCTCTCTTTGTTTTCCCATTTCTTGTATTAAAGGCTTGATATTCATATTATCTCTGCCTGTTTTCCTCAGTCATTATTATGATTAGATATTTGATTATTTTTCATTTCTCATTTTCTGCTTTTGATTTTATACCAAATAACAAGGAAAATCCGACTGCAGCGTCATATTTACAGTGACTGATAACTCTTAATGTCTCTTGTTTTCCTAAGTTCAATCCTCCCTCCTCGGTTGAGATGACATGTTTGGACTTGACCGAGTCTGCCAAGTTTCCTAATTCTCGTATAAGCTATCCTTCATTCCAATAACATTTGCCTGAGCAAGGTTTTGTTACAGGTGCAGTAACGCTTTAGATCTTAAAAGCGATGGTTCGTGTAAGAAAACAGACTTTTTTTTTTTTCTTATGTAATCCAGAAATGTCCTATTTTTTATCATTATTTTATTTTATGACAAGGGGACAGCAGAAAACAAGGTTTTATATTTAAAGACGGATGTGGTGAAAGTAAAAATATACTTGAATTAAGGGAAAAAGAATTCAAGATGAAAACGGGAAATTTAACTACCAATATATTTTATTTCTCTTTTTGATACGAGAACATTTCATAGCGATTGTCAGGCTTAATTCTTCAGTTTTGTTGCTTTATGTCTTTTGTACTTATGCTGACTAAACGTGCATTATATTTTCCTTTTATTCGTCATGTTCCTTATGCTAATTTTTACTTCCCAGTTTGAATATTCTCCCAGTTGCCATAATATTCTTTGGAAGCTTGAATTTCAAGTCAGTGGCCCCTTTGGTGGGCTTGTTCCATATGAATAGGGTTCACCTTCCGAATAATAATAATAATAATAATAAGAAGAAGAAGAAGAAGAAGAAGAAGAGGAAGAAGAAGAAGAAGAAGAAGAAGAAGAAGAAGAAGAAGAAGAAGAAATGGATAAGTATCAAGACCTGAAAATAGTAATAAGATGGATATGGGATATGCCAGTGGAAATTGTACCCATAATCATAGGAACACTAGGCACGATCCCAAGATCCCTGAAAAAGAATCTAGAAGAACTAGAGGCCGAAGTAGCTCCCGGACTCATGAAGAAGAGTGTGATCCTAGAAACGGCGCACATAGTAAGAAAAGTGATGGGCTCCTAAGGAGGCAGGATGCAACCCGGAACCCCACACTATAAATACCACCCAGTCGAATTGGAGGGCTGGGATAGAAAAAGAAAATATTAATAATAATAATAATAATAATAATAATAATAATAATAATAATAATAATAATAATAATAATAATAATAAAGTATTGATGATTTTTACTGAATAAAGTATTACCTCAGGTAAAGAAGAAATGACAAAAAAAAAATATATTAGAGAGGAGCTATATTTAAGCCTCTTCGAACTTCTGTAGTAGACTCTGGGATATCTGTGATTAATGCCTTGATATTTTCAGCGATTCTCTTTACTTGTTGATCCCAAAAAAGTGCTCCATACGGCGACTGATTGTTTCAGAAACTTAGCGAACTTCCTTTCCGAAAGCCATCAATGTATCATAGCTTCTTCGAATTCACGAATGACATGAATTGTGAGTTAGTTTTCTTCGGTTCGGGAACTTTGGCGAAACTACTTTTTTTATAAATGATAATTTATCTATTTTGGGTGGATAGGGAGTTTTGGAGGCATCACTCAGAAACATTTTTTTTTTTCATTCTCTTGATATAATGAAAAGATGCATAGACTCACAGCGACCTGGAAAGAGCTTGTCATATTTTGTAAGGTGAGAGAGAGAGAGAGAGAGAGAGAGAGAGAGAGAGAGAGCCCTTTTGTCTATAGGCTACTACATATTAGGTTATGAAGATGATTCCACCTTTTCGAAACACAAAAGAATTTTGACAAAATAACCTGATCACGTTTTCACGAGAATAGGTGTTCCTTTGTTGTTAACTAATAATATTTTTGTTTTATTTGTTTTTTTATTTTTATCACAGACCCGAGTTACACAGCACTGATAAGAAGTGCGTAGAGTGAAATATGAACTTTTTCAAATACAAACACTGTCATCAGGGCGAGGGCAAATATGCTCCACGCACTGTAATACTCGTATGCTCCACGTACTGTATGTATGGATGAGCTTGACAAACGCTCATGTACGTGACATTTAGGAATAAGTCGTACCCTCTCGCAGGCAGACTTACTCTTTCAAGACATTAAAGATTGGTACTAAGCTCAGATACTTATAGACTTTACTATTCAGACGCTCGACTAAGTATATATTCTTCTTTTACCTTTGCTTTTTCTTCACAGACTGCATGATATATTTGCCCAAGTATATCTACGCTAATATTACACCTTTGCACACGTGTTTCCATATATATATATATATATATAATATATATATATATATATATATATACACACACACACATATATATATATATATATATGTGTGTGTGCATGTGTGTGTGTATGTATGTATAAATCAAACATCACCACCGGGTGTAATGTGTAATAAACAAATCATATGTTATGTGGTTAGAACCACACTCTCACATACACATATATGATATGTATGATGTATATATATATATATATATATATATATTATAATCACACTGCAATGGTGCTTATATTCATAAATTTGTATATATATGTGTGTAATATCTATAAATATATAATATTAATACTATAATATATATCTATATTAATATCTATAATATTCATTTACATATGTCTGTACATGAGCCCATGTAAATATTTGAGCTACTTTTATGTGTGTTAGTTTGAAAAAAAAAACTAGAGTTGGTTGGTATATCGGAAGTAACTTGATCGAACTTTGATCAGTGTTGTGAGTTGTAACAGTTTAGAAAGGAATCTCTCTCTCTCTCTCTCTCTCTCTCTCTCTCTCTCTCTCTCTCTCCTTCGTCCTCCGTCTGCCAAGCGCGGGAGTTCAATAAACAGGTTGACAGACAGACGGTGGGGCGGTTGAGAGACAGATTAACTGACCTCCCTGATATCTGTTACCTCTGTTACCGTCGGCCCTTAGGGAACTGTCTCCTAACTGGAGGCTTATGAATATTTTAAACACACCGCTCTGGCGATGGGCTTCAAAATCTCCCCCAAATTCTGCTCTGCGCCCTCCCCCCTCATAGTTTTCTATAAGGTGTCACGAATCGCCATTTAATTTTTTATTTCATTGGCAGTTGTCTCGAGGTGTTATAGACTTCAAATCTTTGACGTTGCGTTGAGAGTAGCATTCTTTATGTTAAGTTTGTAAAGGAGTGTCTCTTGTTTTCGAAGGTAATATGGTGATGATGGTAGTATTCTCGTATATGATTGTTTATACAGATAGATGGCTATGATATTCAAATAAGTGTATATATGCGAAGGTTTAAGATGGTATCATAACCATTAACACACCTGCACACACATGGATACATAAATGCAAATGCGTATATATATAAATATATATACATATATATAACTCTATATGCATATACATATGCATATATTGTGTGTTATGGAGAGCGAGAGAGAGATTATATGTATACTAAAATGCATAACTAATGGATTTCGTTCATTTACCGCATTCGTTAAGTAGTGGTAGTAACAGAATTGGGCAGGTATAGTCTGTGAAACGGCTCGGTAAGGGAAGAGCGTTTCCATTCAAGTGTATAGATAAGCCAGTAGGTCTCACAAGAACTGTTCAGTGATCGTCATCTGTTTCTTCTAATGACGTTTCTTAAAACTAGGCGTTCTTATATTCATGCATGAAGACTTTTATTCACTATACTTGACACACATGCCATGCTATAGTTGCATATGACAACAGATATAATTCATCAAAATTTTTCTATAATATATATATATATATTATATATATATATAATACATATTTCCATTGTAAGTAAAATTAACAATAAAATGTCTAATGATATTTTTTTTCTATCTCTTTTCAGGTAAGAAACTTAGATGTGGATTCAATCATGCTAAATTATATGTGAAGAGTTGGGTGAGTTGCTTACAGCGTGAAATATTAATGGTAATATGCATTATTGATTGCTGCCATGTTGAGCAATATTGCTCGCATTTGGTGCATCGTCTGTCAACCTTGTACATAGATAGACATTATTATTTCGTTAAGATTACATATGTGTTATATTTTATTACGTTGCAATATAATTACATAACGTTTATTATCTGTTTAGAGGTTAATTTAACCATTTACCCGTATCCGCCCTATCTTTTTCGTGTGTGCGTGTGTGTGTGTGTTTATGTATCTGTGTACCTGGATACTTTCGTGTGATTTGTGATAGGTATTCGTAGCTCAGTGTCTCTCTTGCTAAGTACTTGAAATTGGCTCCTGTGTTCCGTAAATCATTCAGTGTGTCGTCTTTCTCAGAGATTGTGTGGGTATCACTTTATAAGAGGAGCTCATTATACCTTTCGTTTTCTAAGAATATCACTACCCGTCATGGCATATTATATATATATATATATATTATATATATATATATATATATATATATATTATAATATATATAAAACACGTATATGTATAAATAATATAATATATTTGTTAATATTATGTATTTGTGTAACGATATAGTATATATATCTAATATATATATATATATATATATATATATATATATATATAGTAACTATATATAATTCTGCATACATATTTCACTTGTGCTTTGAAAATTGCATTAGGAAAAAATTTAGTCCAACGTGTTTTATTGAAATTTCGTTAACAAAAGAATATATTTGTAAATTATTCAGGAGAATTACACTAAGTTCTTTTATATTATAAAGTTAATTTCAGTTATCCTTAAAAAAAATCAGTGTACTACTTTTAAGCTCATCATTTTCTTTTATTTTTTAGTCTTTGGCATTCGTGCAGCTTTCAAATATTACGTAGGCATCCCGCTAATTACACACCGGCCCGTTCAAGAAAGCCGGAATAAGCTGACGAAATTGGGCATTCTTCTTATATCGTACATTGCATATAAGATATTAATGATTTCCTTCAGAAGAGGCATATCCCATTCATGGAAAAGTCAGTGTAGATACGAATGAGTCCTGCTGGTTAGTCAGGTCGCAAATTATTCAGATAATTCATTAAAGAGAAAAAGACTGGCTTAATTATCCCACGGCACCTTCAAAGGATCAGGGTTGGGGTGGAAGAGATTTGTTTTTCCAAAGAGCATTATTTTAAGGGCGCCCTAATGGCATTGCAGAATGTCTCAAGAACTACTACTAATCATGTTTTTTTTTTTTTTTTTTTTTTTTTTTACTTGATTGTTTTGCTTTCCAGGGTTTACGAGGTAGAATAAAGCAATTTATTTTCACTAAGAGTGGAGGAAGTAGCATAAGTTTATTATTCTTCAATAGCTGCCCATGTGGTGGTTTTGTTTTTTCTTTCTTTCTTTTCCCCTTGGAACCATTGTACCGAAATTATTTTGTCATCAATACTCATAACTGTTGTGGAAAGGAAGATTTCTATCTATGAGTTATATTATTTTTCGTTTGGTAAGAGTGGAAGGAATGTCCTAATTCCAGTTCTCATTATTTTTCCTCGTTGTAAAGATCAGGGTACAGTAGCTAATATCAAGTATATGTCCGATTTTACCGAGAATATCTCAGAATTCTGGCTCTTGTATTCTGTTGTTTCCATTTATTATTTGTATTTTTAGTCATCCTTCTCTCTATCCCTTCCCATTCTTTCTGCAGAGGCATAAGGTGGTACCATAAACATGCTGTGAGATAAACATGTGCTAATTTACACCTTTCTCTTTCTTTCGTCCTTTCCAGCAACAGTCAAAAGACTTTCAGAAAGCGATAAAACACGGCATTACATCAGCAACCACGGAGGAGTTAGGGACTCTTGAAGTAAGAGCTATAGAGTTTTTTGAGCCATAGGAAAATTTTTTTATGATTATTATTTAACAGTAGTCCGTAATCCAATCAGGTGACGAAGTAGCTAATCATGGAGGGGAATTAGATCTTCGTTAGAAGAAGTTGGACCACTGGATAATATTATATTCATTTGATTAAGCAGCGTTATCTTTAGAAGCCTTCGAATTCTTTGTTAATTAGGTAGAATTCTTTCGTGACTAAAACTGAAACAGTTGGGCTCCTATTGGTGGCGAGGTCATTTCAAAGCCATTACATATTAAGAATGAACAGAGCTTAGTAATGGAAACTATATATTTTAATGTCTCTGTGGAATGTTGATTAAAATATCTTTCCAGCCAATCAGAGTTACACAGACACATTAGCATTTGATATTTTTTTTAATGCTAATGTTAGCAGGACCTTTCATTTGCATTTTGAAGCTATAGAAGGCTTGACTCGATAGACGAAGATCGAAACATCTATGTTATTTTATTGACTAAAACTGCCAATAGTATCTTTGGGTGAACGTTTGCCCATACCGTCATCCCAGTATTAGATTACACAGACATTATTATATATATATATATATATATATTATATATATATATATATATATGTATGGTGTATATATATATTGTATCTATATATAATATATAATATATAATATACTATATAATATATATATATATATATAATAATTATATATTTGTGTGTGTGCCTGTGTGTATACCCGTATAGATATAATTTTTTTTTTTTTTATAAATTTGTATATATTCGATAATTATATCTTATCACAAAATAACTTTCAGTTAGAAATAGATTCATTGCGTTATCGCATTGAGATCTGAGCATTGTGGATTTTTAGTTGAATTAAACTAGAATGTAAACAGTCAAAACAGTCATTTAACAACCCTTCAGCATATATTCACCTGAGTGTCTTTTCAATCTCAGGGACTTGTGTCGTCTTCCTTTCTGGAAAATCTCCTTTAGGTTCACTAGATATTTAGTTGTATATTATACCATTCTACATTGCAAATTGGTCGGGACTATTGACTGTCAAGTGTACTAGCGATAGTGCTCTAGTGCGTCTCTGTTTCTGGATGGAATTCACCTTGGTGGTGAAACCGCTGTGATCCAAGATGACCAACAATCATTCTCTCGGGTCGTCTGAAAAACAACGCACATTTCAATCTCGTTAGTTCTTGATTAAAGTATCCTCGTGGAAATGGAAATTCGGCCTCTTTTCAGATTGAGAACTGGAATAGACTTCTGATTCGATTTTCTCATAAATGGAATTCAGTTTACTCCGTAAGTCAAGACATAGAGGAATATTGCTAATTTCACATTTTATATTTTTGAAGATGAGAAAGAAATGAATTCATTTTACTCCGTAAGTCAAAACGTAGAGGAATATTGCTAATTTCACATTTTATATTTCTGAAGATGAGAAAGAAATTAATTCATTTTACTCTGTGAGTCAAAACGTAGGGGAATATTGCTAATTTCTTATTTTATATTTTTGAAGATGAAAAAGAAATGAAAGAGAGGTCGTCAAATTGCGCTGTAAATAACATCACAGAATTTTGGCACAACTGAAACTCTTATGGACAATAAATATACCACACTGCCATTTATATATTCGTCTTTAGACTAAAGGAGTCATTTTCGTAAATGAAGATGAACAGCATAAGCATAAAAAGCTTACAAAAAATGAGTGAGATTTATGGGAATGTAGCAACACTTACCGAAGAGACAGATTGATTCCAGAATTTAACGTAAAGACCAAAAAGATCTCTCACGTTCATTTAAGTCAGACTTGAGACGAAGAACGGCCATGCAAAATCATTTTAATCTCTGATTAAAAGACTTAAATGTTAATTACACCATTTCGGCTCTTGGAAATTCCCTTGAAAAGCCCATTTAATTAGATCAACTGAATTATATGTGTCCGATTAATTAAGTCAGCAGGTGACAGCATCTTCATTCAATTCCTACGTCATTCTTTCAAAGAGTCTACACATAGAGTTGAAATCAAATTATCTCCACGCTCCTTTTTCCAATAAAGAGACCAATGTCCGGATTTATTGCCCTGTGATTCTTAATGCAAAACGAAGAAGCAAAAGCTGCTTTCTATCAGACTGATAGATGATTATTCCATTTTCGTACGAGATAATCCCCATTAAAATCCACAACGTCTAGAAGCGTCATCTTCGAAAATTTATGATCTTCTGTGCGAGTTTGTGACGCATTCTTTATCATTCTGTGTGTTTTACTCTCTCTCTCTCTCTCTCTCTCTCTCTCTCTCTCTCTCTCTCCATGCGTATGTGCGGTTTTCTTTCTATGGGCGATTGCCTGTCACTGTATGTAGGTCCATTTTTGTCTTGGTTTGTCGTCGTATGTTGTTCTGCTTCTAATGTGAGTGGGGTGCGTGTGTGTGTGAGAGATTCTCTCTCTCTCTCTCTCTCTCTCTCTCTCTCTCTCTCTCTCTATTTGTGTGCGTGCGTGCATCTCTCACTCACTCTGTCTTTCCGGTAGGCGCAGGTGGTAGAAGCTGGGCAGCATCAGTCCACGGGTTCCCTCGGGAGACGAGCTCGATGAGAGAATTTATAAGCTGTCGTGTCTTGCCCATTATATCATGTGGGTAAGCATGTCCCCCCCCCCCCCCCACCCCCCCCCAAACCCCCCACCAGCTGATGGCCAACCCGCCAAGAACATCCTTCCCTTCCCCACCGCACCCACCCCCCACCACCACACCCACACGCACGCACACACACCCGAAATGCTAAGCGGAAGAATATGGCCCCCCCCTCCTCACCCATTCCCCTCGCCTTGCTCGGCCGAGCCATCGAATCACGAGTAAAATTGAAACCGGAGCTAACGAATACTGGAATACGTTTACGTTTATATACGTTTAGGAACAGCGTACAAGAACCTTTCTATGGTCTTTCTTGTGCAGATGTACCCGACTTCAGCTGAAGGGACTGGTTTCCAGAAATTAACGCAAATTCTCTAGAACTCTTTAAGGTGGTTAAAAGCTTGTTTATATTTAATTGTGACATCCGTCTTATTTCGTGATTCAGATCACCTGATTTTGCTCGTTATACTGATTAGCCATATGAAGGAATTTACAAAATACTCAGATTGTAAAATTAGCCTTCTTGAGCTAAAAAAAAGAATTTTTTTTTTTTTTTTTAACTTGCCAAGATTCAACGATTCAAGTAGGTAGATCATTCTTTACGTGCCCGAAGAAAGGAAAAAACTTCATGAAGTGTTGGCGTAATTGTTAGTATTATATTTATAGATGTTATCACATATTATGTGAGAGAAAGTCTCTATACAATAGAGTGACATTGCATACACACAAACACACACACATATAATATATATATATATATGATAAAATTATATATATATATATATATATATATATATATATGTGTGTGTGTGTGTGTGTGTGTGTGTGTGTGTCTGTGCGAGTGGACACATGAGTGTATTTTCATGTATAGTCATTGTATGACGTTACTGCTACATCCGTTTGCTATCTGCTCCCTTCAACTGGCATTTTTGAACCCTTGCCTTTCATTTTTTTTTTTTTCTTTTTTTACAAACAAACATTCCTCGCCACCCAACTTCTTCTCTCTCTCTCTCGCTCTCTATCTCTCATCTCTCTCTCTCTCTCTCTCTCTCTTGTAGCTTTTTATGGCATAGCTCCGAGCGTTAGCGCCTAACTGAATTTTACAAGCTTTGTTATCGGAAATATTTTCATCCTTTTGTCTTTCAGAAAATGGCCAGTGTGTATTTGCCCTGAATACTACATGGTTTTTTTTTTTTTTTTTTTTAGATAATCGTATTTTTTTCTTAGTTTTTTTTTTTAGATAATCGTATTTTTTCTTAGTTCTTTTTAGATAATCGTATTTTATTTTAGTTTTCTTTTTAGATAATCATATTTTTTTCTTAGTTTTTTAGCTAATCGTATTTTTTTTATTTTTTTTAGATAATCGTATTTTTATCTTTTTTTTTAGCTAATCGTATTTGTCTTCTTAGTTTTTTTTAGATAATCGTATTTTTTCTTAGTTTTTTTAGACAATCGTATTTTTTTTCTTATGCGAGGAAATAATAGAGAAAGTATGTTATTTAGTTGCATTTTACATATATTATATATATACATATATCTATATCTAATATATATATATATATATAACATACATACATACATACATACATACATACATACATACATACATACATACATACATACAGAGAGAGAGAGAGAGAGAGAGAGACAGAGAGAGAGAGAGAGAGAAACTTTTCAGTACGAAAATGAGCAATTGCTTTTAAGCAAGAATTAAATATATTTTCCCTATTAATTCTTCTAAATGCGACTTATAGTAATGACAACACAAAATTATATCGTTTCACGCATGTTTCCATATATTGACAAACTAGATGGAAAATTTAACGAGATTTAGATTTTCCTTCTGAAGTTTTAAGGATGTTCTTTATTCGTAGATAGAAGAATCGTTTTCAGCATGAAATATTTATAAATTCAGGTTAGGCGCTGCCTGCTTCAGAAGGGAATAATTAATGGCAAATAATGAGCTATTGCATTAAGATGGATACAATATTTTGCAGATGATACATGTGTGCACTTGAACTCATATAACGTGGATTTATGTTTCACAGAATAAGTTTGTTAAATTAAGTGTAACTAAATTCATTTTAAAGTTAAATTAAGTCTAACTAAAATCATTTTTATGTAGATGCTAAGGGTAAATTTGGCTCTGGCGCTTATGAAGGAGTTTAGCAGCTGATAGCAAATGAATACACTGCTGTTTCTGGGAGAAAGAATTATTGATTGGTCTAAAGTGTATTTTGACGCTCTCTAGCCCTTTTAAAAGTTCTCGACGACAGAAACGCGTAAAAGACAAACCATTCTATACTTCAGCGTACTGTCTGAAAGACCCAGGTACCTGGGCTGTGCACAGTGTTTGTCACAAAGTCATCATCTAATGCAACCACAGAAATAGCATTTTCCTTAATCCTCAGCCTCCCAGACCAACCTATTGTCCTGCGCCTGCTCCCAAGGACACATCTCATTTCATCTGAATCTGTCGACGAGGCCGTTCGTATTTCCCTTTTCTCTCTCTCTCTCTCTCTCTCTCTCTCTCTCTCTCTCTCTCTCTCTCTCTCTCTCTCTCTCTCTTCGCAGTCTCATCCCATTATTAGTTGGAGCAGTTGCCTGCTGTGTCAAGTTTTTTAGGCGGAGAAGTTGTCTGCTGTGTCAAGTTTTTTTAGTAGGACCAGTTTCCTGCTGTGTCAAGTTTTTTTTAGTAAGAGCAGCTACCTGCAGTGTCAAGTTTTTTAGGCGGAGCAGTTGCATGCTGTGTCAAGTCTTTTTAGGCAGAACAGCTGACTGCTGTGACAAGTTTTTTAGGCGGAGCAGTTGCCTGCTGTGTCAAGTTTTTTTTAGGCAGAGCAGCTGACTGCTGTGTCAAGTTTTTTTAGGCAGAGCAGCTGACTGCTGTGTCAAGTTTTTTTAGTAAGAGCAGTTACCTGCTGTGTCAAGTTTTTTTAGTAAAGAGCAGACCTGCGGTGTCAGTTTTTTTAGTAAGCAGTTACCTGCTGTGTCAAGTGTTTTAGTAAGAGCAGTTACTGCTGTGTCAAGTTTTTTTTTTTTTTTTGTCTTTTTTAGTAAGAGCAGTTACCTGCTGTGTCAAGTTTTTTTAGTAAGAGCAGTTACCTGCTGTGTCAAGTTTTTTTAGTAAGAGCAGTTACCTGCTGTGTCAAGTTTTTTTAGTAAGAGCAGTTACCTGCTGTGTCAAGTTTTTTAGGCGATCACAAGAGGCCTAACCTACATTTGGCACTAACGAAATGTAAAATATCAATAGAGTTTAGCAGTCGAGGTTATCCGAAGATTAAGCTTACCCGAATGGCACTCTGGTGTGTTTATTTTTTATTTAGTTATTTTTTTTTTTTTTTACTTTAGAATCGTGAGAAGATTAAGGAAATCCCTTTCTCTCGAGTTATGAAATTATACAGTAACAGAAGTCAGTTTTCCAAACACAGCACAGTGTGCCTTTTAATATTCATGCCTCCCTACTTCTGAAATCAGATGTTTGAGCTGAGTTGAATTGAGTTCAGTTTCATGTAATATCGTCATTTATATCAATAGCAATAGTATATATATATATATATATATATATATATATATATATATATATATACATATATATATATATATATAAAAAGATATATATATATATATATATATATATATATATATAATATATATATTAGGCTTTGTAAATGTTTCCCCTATTATTATTATTATTATTATTCTTATTATTATTATTATTATTATTATTATTATTATTATTATTATTATTATTATTATTATTATTATTATTATTAATAGATTAGATGTTTGAATTTAGTTGAATTGAATTCAATTTCATGTAACATCGTCATTAATATTTGTCGAAATAGTATATATATTGTAATTTTGTCCATATTATTATCATCATCATCATCTGCTTTTTCACATTATGAATAATAATATCACTTCTCAGAATAAAATAATGTTCTTCAAAGAAACCTCGTGAAAGAACATGACCCCAAAATCTATTTTTTCTAATATATTGGCCATCATCGTTATTTTTGCCTTTGTCGAAAAAGTTCCTATATAAAATGTATATCAAATAACCGACAGTAGATTTGTTATTGCTCCCTGCTAGTCACTAAATATCACTTGATGAGAAGGGATATGTCTTAGTTACCTTAATTTACCACAGATAAGACTTATATGTTTGATAGTTATCTCTCTCTCTCTCTCTCTCCTCTCTCTCTCTCTCTCTCTCTCTCTCTCGCGTATTTGCACAAAACTGCATATGTCGTATTCTTGTCTAATTTATTGTGCAATTGTCTTTATGCCCTTTTATTCTTTCTTCTAAATTTTTCTTCATTTATATATACATAAAAAATTAATAAAAAAAAGAACAAAAAGGCCATAAAGACAAATGCACAATGAATTTGACAAAAATATGACAGGCAGTAGAGAGAGAGAGAGGAAGACGAGAGAGAGAAGAGAGAGAGAGAGAGAGAGAGAGATGATTGTATCCTCAAAATAATATATATATATATATATATATATATATATATAAAATATATATATATTATATATATATGTGTGTGTGTCGTTATCAAAAATAGAATACAAAAGAAAAAAAAATCTACAGTTTTTGGTACCTGAAAAAAAAAATCCCTCTTCATCCCTCTTCGTCAGATTTTAGCGTAGAGAGAGAGAGAGAGAGAGAGAGAGAGAGAGAGAGATAGAGAGAGAAGAGAGAAAGATGAGGAGAGACGACGGACGAGAGAGAGAGAGAGAGGAGAGAGAGAGAGGTTTATCCTCTGCACCCTGTTATCAAATATGTATGATTTTTGCCCTTCCTCCTTTGCGTGCAGAATTACCACGTTTCACCTATTGAGGAATTACTACTGTATGTGTGGTGGTATCACTTATTGTCAGATGGAAATATAACGCCGAATGAATAAAGAACTAGATTATATCACCTCTCTCTCTCTCTCTCTCTCTCTCTCTCTCTCTCTCTCTCTCGCTTTGACAAGAGAAATTATATGAAGATTCTTCTCCCCAAGGCTATAAATATAAATATTCTAGGGACGTAGATGATTTTTGTAATGGTGACTCCAACATTCAGTATCAGATAAGGGTATTGATTAAATACGCTCTGTTATATATTTATTGAAACACACACACACATATATATACATATACATCATACATACATATATATATATATATATATATATATATATATATATATATATGTGTGTATATATATATATATATATATATATATATATATATATGTATATATATAAAATTGTCTGCCTATGTATAAAGTTTGTATGTGTTCATTCACAAAACCCATACAAGAGATTTTTTTTTTTTTTAATACAGTTTTCGCCGAATTTCCAGAGAAAATCCTTTTCTTTCTTTCATGATAACTTGCCATAACTACCATCGGCAAGAATCACATACCAAATATCAGTTTCAACGACTTAGATTCCTAAACACACGCACTTGAAGATCCGAAATTGATTGTTGGCCTTTTAATCTCTCTCTAAATATACTTTCCAACCTTTTATTTGAGGCTATTTCTGCCATTTTGTCCAAGATCGCCTTCCTCGAGTCATTTCTTTGTTTGTCTTCCGTTTTTATCAAAATTTGACCTGTGGGAGCCCCTGTATTAAGCCCTTTTACTAGTAACATCAGTAATATCATCATCTTCCCGGTCTGCACAAGGTCGATTGTTACGAATTTCACAGCGCGACTTTCATCCTTAAGGGATCTCT
Source organism: Macrobrachium nipponense (assembly GCF_015104395.2). Classification (NCBI taxonomy): domain Eukaryota; kingdom Metazoa; phylum Arthropoda; class Malacostraca; order Decapoda; family Palaemonidae; genus Macrobrachium; species Macrobrachium nipponense. The sequence goes on along the minus strand of NC_061110.1, from coordinate 92,859,166 downwards.
GTTATTTTATTTGCATGTTTTTGCTCCTGGACCAAATGTTGTCTCTTTAATATTAGATATTTTGAAATTAACGGGAATTCGGTATTCCACAAGATAAGTACGCGAGTACGCACTTGTGTGTGATTATGCGTGTGTGTTTGTGTACAGTGTATTCTTATTTAGATCTTTAAATAGGTTTTTAATCAGTAGGTAATTCACTGCAATATTTCGGCTTTAACAGATCAGTAGCTGTACAATTGTGCAAGTGATTAAGCTTAATGTGCAGATATATATATATATATATATATATATATATATATATATATATATATATATATATATATATTGTTTCGAAGTGCCAAGTATCTGGTTACCATTCAACAATTGTTACCTCACAAAAGCCAGACACCTGAACCCTCATCACAGGTATTAAACGACTGAATACTCTAAAGGCAACAGTGATCCCTTAACAACTTACCAGTATTGCAGAAATTCAGACTAAGTTCATCAAAACAGGTGTGAGGTGATCTTGTAAGTAATTAAATTAATCAAAGGGCATCACTCCATCAACAACTTTAAAAGTCTAAGTATTTCCCTGATTTCAGAAGTCTAAGTACTTCCCTGGTTCTAAGTCACTTCAAGTAAATTGAAGGAAAGCAGATCAGTTACCACTCTATGTTTCTACCTAACTTCAATATAATCCAATGCAAATATACTGGTTAGAAATGAAATACTTATAAAAATTTTAAATAAATTTTTTTTTTATTAAACTCAAAGTTTATAAGTGAAATTCACAATATCAGGGAAAATTACTGTTACTTGAAAACAAAGTAAAGTTTAATTAATTCTTGAATTAAATTAAGCAAAATTAAATCAAAATTAATCACAAAAATTCAAGAAAATTAATTCAAGTGAAATTCAAAAGTGTTAGGCAATAATTGAAAATTTGAAATTAATTCACAAGTGCTAAACAACAATAAAACTTGAAAAGAATTCTAAGTAAATGCAAATTAATTCACAAGTTTTAAATTTAATTAAATGTGCAATGATTAAGCAATGAAAATAACTAAGCCAATTAAATTGTGAATGCAAATGAAAATATATAATAAAAAGGCACACTTCAATAAGAAAATGAACAAGTGCACAAAAAATTAAACAAACACAAAACACAAAAATTTGCAATGTGTAAAAGTGTAAATCTTTTCACTCAAAACATTGTAACCATCAGTTTTGACCAAACCTTCGTAACCATCTGTTATTAGTTATTAGTTAAACACTGTTCCTATCCGTTATTAGTTATTAGTTATTAGTTGCAACTAATAAGAATATAACACACTTTACCTTGGTATACCAACTTCTTTCTTTGCTGCAGTCTTGTTTTACACTTTCACAAAAAACAGGCGTCGTTACAACAACAATGTTTGTTCAGATTCCACAAAAAACACTATTTAACACTAAATAAACTCTAAGAAATATCAAATATGAAATTCTCAAGTTACGAGTGACCAATTTACGTTACGTTAATATAATCTCAAGGATGTCAAGAGAGAGAGAGAGAGAGAGAGAGAGAGAGAGAGAGAGAGAGAGAGAGAGAGATCTGAAAGCCTCGAGTATCGAAGATTTAATAAAACTCTCTTCCTTACGGAAGCTGGACAGGGGAGATGACAAAACGTTTGTGGCACAATTCTTTCTAGAAGCTTCGAAATCTTTCACAATTTTACATACAAAATGTGTAATCTGCACGTGGTACTCGGCAAAGACATACACATACAAAACCAGTATACAATAATGTTCGTACCCGATCAAGACGAAGCAGAAGCCCTAATCTTACTTGATGACAGATTCCCAAAACACATTGAAGATTCGAGCTCGCTTATCAAACGTGTTGACAGATCAGAAAAGCAAACAGAGATCGGAGTTCCTCTAATCTCACAATGCTGACATTATAGAGAAACAATCATTGTTTCGAATGGACAAAGAAAATCTCTCTCTTTCTACATTCTACGTTATATATATATATATATATATATATATATATATATAAATTCTTTTACAATATGTTATGCAAAATCTGAACACACATTTAAAACATCCTATCTCTAAGCTATCTAGGAATCTGAAAAAATGTTGCACAATTCTACATAACATTTTATACAGTCACAGAGGAGATATATGCATTTTAAGAATAGCAATATATATATATAGATATATAAGGATATATATATTATATATATATATAGACAGATAGATATTAAGGTTAGATATCTGAAAATAGATAGAAAAGGTCCAGTCTCTTTGACTGATGACACTTTGGCATCCCTATATGAAAGCTTTCCTTGCAAAATATATGGAAATCTGATTATATTGATTATTAATCATAATCATACAGAATTTATTTTCCATATCTGAGCGTAAATTCTCGGCGTGACAGAAGTAACTTGACCGAAATATTGAGATTGTAAGTACTTGCAACACGTATGGGTACTTACCTTTATGTCCAGCTGATCGTTCGTACGGTCCGTCCGTGACTATTTACGATTAATAAAGAATTTATTCGCATAAGACTTGTCTGATTATGAATCAATAGCAATAAAATTAATTTATTCTCTTTATTAAGATTATAAATGATACATAACCACACTAGACTGCTTTTTGGTTATATTCCTGAAATTTAAGGCAAAGTCGAGATTTTGAATTCGAACAAACAACAAGCGCCAATCATAACAGAGAATTCGTTCTCCATCGATGTGATTGGTCGATGGGATTCTTCTTGTTTACGTTCAGTTTGACAGCCATCTGGAACAAATGGATAACGATTTCTTGGCATTATTTGAATTTTTTTAAATTTTAATGGTGAATTTTACCGCAAACGCCTCGATACGACTCAAGATTTTATCCATTATTAAAGAAGCAGTTATTTTTCACATCCATGTTTTAAAGAGCATTGAGTTATATTTACCCATAAGTAAACTGACGATGAAATAAATGTAACTAGGAACACAGGGAAGAACTGTAAAATATACAAATAAATCCTATTCAGTATAAACTCGATATATTCATTGCAAAAAGAAATATGTTCATTTTAATTGTTTTAAGGAGCAAAGCTTAACCCTGGCCCCATAGCAATGGTGTGTCACAAGCGAATAAAAAACTAAAAAAGGATTTTGGAAAAGATACAATAAGATTAGATTTTAATGGGTTTATTCTTTGCATTTTCTAACTGTATATTCGTCTGGAATGCTGTGCAACATCACACACACACACACACACACACACACACACACACACACACACACACACACATATATATGTTATGATATATATATATATATATATATATATATATATATATATATATATATATATATATATATATATGTGTGTGTGTGTGTGTGTGTGTGTGTGTGTGTGTGTGTGTGTGTGTGTGTGTGTCTGCTCTGAAGCCAAATTACTTTTTTATAGCTAAAAATTAAACTAACACTTCCTGCCCCAACTATTTCATCATGGAGGGGTATATATATATATATATATATATATATATATATATATATATATTGTGTGTGTGTGCGTGTATTTGTTTGCGTGTGTGTGCGTGTATTTGTTTGCGTGTGTGTGCACTCAAAGTCCACCTGCTTGTCTTCTGGATTATTATATTATTATGCTGTGCATGCAACAAAATAATAATAATAATAATAATAATAATAAATAATATAATAATAATAATAATAAAAAGGGAAAAAGCGAAACGTATCACACGACCACTTCTGTGTGTTTCGCAAGAGAAGGATATGTTAGGAAAGCATTTAAGGAAGACTTAATTGTCTTACAAGTCCTCTCGGCCGTGTACTCGTCAAGCGATTATGTCGAGTGGCCTAATAAGATGTGTGGCTCTGTCTCGTTTGAGAGAGAGAGAGAGAGAGAGAGAGAGAGAGAGAGAGAGAGAGAGAGAGCGAGCAAATAGACTAATGAATCAATTAATTAAGGAGTGCGTCTAGCGAGTGCTCGCTGCTACTACCAGTCTCTGGAATTTAAAAAAAAAAACAAGATTAAATAGATGTTTAAAAATGAGATAAAATCAGCAGGTTTGTAAGATTCTTTAATAGGAGGGAAATTAATTGTAGAGCAGTTTGGTCGCGTTACCTAGCAACGGTGGGTGGTCTTAGAAGCCGATCGTCATGAGACTCATAAAAGAGAGAAAAAATGTTGATACAAGTTGTTAAAATTGAGTGATTGTTATTATTATCATTATTATTATTACTGAGAAGATGAACCTATTTATATTCTTCTAAATAATATAGTGTTCATTAGAAAGAAGTAACGGACAGTAATAGGTAGTACAGAAACAAAAGATAATTTATTAAGGAAAAAGAAAAAAAATAAATCAACAAATTAATTCTATAAATTAATAGATAACAGTTTAAGTAAACTATTAAAACAAAGGAGAACAAAAATTAAAATAAAAAAGGAGAAAATAAATCATAAAGATACGTGGAGAAAATGAATGATTAAGGTACAAGGAGAAACTGAATGATTAAGATAGGAGGTGATAATAAATTATTAAGATACAAGGAAAAAATAAATTAGTAAGATACTAGTAGAAAATGAATTAGTGAAATACAATTAAATATCATGTAGGAGAGGAATTGAAAATGTGAGAGATATAATAGGATGGCGAAGGAATTGTATAATTCTGAAGTGATAGAACCAACTAGAAATGAAGGACCTCAGTAGTACTTAAGAAGTACGGAAATACTTGGAGGGGGAATGACGCGCCTTTTCTTGGCGTCTTCGACGTGCTGCTTAGTATAGTCTTACAATGATTTGAAAGTATTCTGCGTAAGGGAATAATAATCCAAGATTAAGCATTGAATATGGCGGTGACCTATTATTATTATTTTTTTTTTTTTTTTTTTGACGCTCCGTGGCAGGGGAAACTTTACAGATGTAATATATTTATTTGGAAATGTCTAAACCGGCCACTGCAAGATCATCCCGTTTACGTTTATATTTTTTGCCATCTAATATTCTAAAAGCTCGAACTATAAATTCCTTCAACGGAAAACTTCCTCAGGTAAAGAGCGGTTCCTTTTAAAATTCTTCTTATTTTTCTCCCGCTCTCTCTATAATTGCTGTCAGTGTTTTGGGAAAGTTTGGGCTCAATGAAAAACGAAAGTACGACTTTTGTTTTTACGGGGCTCAAAACTCTTCTTGGAATTTTAATGTCTGCGGTGTGTGTGTGTGTGTGTGTGTGTGTGTGTGTGTGTGTGTGTGTGTGGGCTGGACTTTCGGACGTGGGTTTATATGTGTAAACATGGCGGTGAAAGAAGTTCATGTCTCGCAGCTCTCATATTTGAAGCCAGAAAGATGCTTCTCAGTCTCGTGCATCTTTTCTCAACCTGGGGGTGTGGGGGGGCGGGCGGGGGGGGGGGGGGGCGGTTGTGGCCAGAGGAGGAGGAGAGGAGTTGTCCCAGAGCCTTAGAGTGCTGCGAGAATAGTAATAGATAGATTCAAATGTTTTAACGCGTTTTTGTGTTAGAAATCGTGGCCTCTCAGTAGCAGGCATAGGCTGTGCGTATTTGCCTAAAACTCGACAAGGAATTAAGTATTCGTTTACACAAAATAAACAGGCTCCACTGTGTAGAAGATGATCTCGCTACCTAAAATTGGTTGCAAAACTAACATAGCTTGTTGTAGCTGTTTTTTTTTTTTCTTCGTTCTGTTTGCGTGTGTTATGTATGCTGCTATTATTTATTTGTGTTTATTGTTTTGCGTTTGTGTGAATGAAAGATTCATCTTTAGATCTCTTGGCAAGCACATT
>NC_061110.1:92843369-92848369 GCF_015104395.2 Macrobrachium nipponense | reverse complement strand
ACCTGCTGAAATGAACTTGAACGGTTGAATAGGCAAAGAAAATCATACAAAATAGAACTATGACATTTATGCTTAAATGTTTATTGTCACAAGTTTCCAGTCCATTAACTCCTTGACCACAGAAAAGGTAAAACTTTGAAGGAACAAACTAATACATTTTGCCAAAAATGTCTAAGAGTTTCACCTAAAGCGTGATGAGACCTCCAGCTTATTCGGGACGCGTGTAAGCCTTTCCCCTAACGTGTAAGTTGTAAACATTATGCATTGCTAACTTAATGTGAAGTGGTCTTCGTAAATAATGCTTATATTTAGTTCTACTTATATTAACAACAATGATCAAATAAAGTATTTAGTACTGCATATGCTAACAACAAGGATCAAATAAAAAGGACGCAAATTAAACACGCTCATACACTCTTAGTTATAAGTGTAAACACAGAATAATCGAACAGAAACAGCCTAAATTCATTATACCAAATAAATTCAAACGTGCTAAAAACTACAGTCAAACTGAGCCTTGTTTCACTAATGAAAATTAAAATAAATATGCCATATTTTATATTAGAAATAATTTTTCTGTACTATTTCACATGCACATTATTTATTTTGTACGTTTTCATTCTAATAAATAAATCATGAGCATCCTATCCTAAAATTCCTGTATTTTTACTCAACGCGAAGAACCTTCTTTTCAGACCTTTTTAGGCTCTTCCATAGGGCTTTCCTCCCCCCCACCCCAAACAAGAACAACAACAATAACAGCGACACCAAAGTAGTGCGTAGTCTTACTCCCCGAGTAAGCGCAAATAGCCTAAGCTAGCAGAGAGAGAGAGAAAGAGAGAGATCGAACAAAACAATAACAACAAAACCAAAATAGTGTGTAGTCTTACTCCCCGGGTAAGCGCAAATAGCCTAAGCTAGCAGAGAAAGAGAGAAAGAGAGAGATTGAACAAAACAATAACAACAAAACCAAAATAGAGTGTAGTCTTACTCCCCGAGTAAGCGCAAATAGCATAAGCTAACTGAGAAAGAGAGAGAGAGAGAGAGAGAGAGAGAGAGAGAACACTGACATGTTTGTCTCCGGCGATTCGATCGTCCCACAATGTCTGTAAACAAGGGTTCATAAGGAAATGCAAATCGGAGGATTGAATGTGAATGAAAATCACTTGCAGATTAATCACCCAAGATCAGATTAGAGAAAAACAGGGAAACATGTGGGGAGATTATAATGTTATTGAATGAAAGCAGAACCACCTTCGCGTAAAGTGACGATAACCTAGAAGAGACTAAACAAAAAATGTGGACAACTCTGTCACCAGTTGTTAATTAACCCTGCCAGATTTCCTCAGAGGAAATCATTATTACATTCGTTTATTTGAGCTTGCAGGACACCTCGGGAACAGAATTCGTTGAACCGCTATAAATAGATACAATAAGATAATCCTCTGCAGCAGCAAATAACATTCGGTAGAGATCAGCTCAAGAGTTGACAAGATGTTGCCATGGCAACAGACTGGGATTTCCGATGTTTAGAAGTTTAGATGTTTGCTACGTATTTGTGGTACCCATTGCGTAATGCATGTTTATTGTCTGCGTGAAATAACTGTATTATATATATATATATATATATAATATATATATATATATATATATATATATATATATATATATATATATATAGTGTGAGTGTATTTGCGTATGTGCCTGCTTATGAATCCATCGGCTGTCAATCCTAATGGATTTACGAAGTGGCTGACGCTCTCTGCAACATCGTTCGCGGGGAATAGAGTCAATGATTCAGCAATTAGACGATGAATGTGGCAAAGATGAATCCGGTCTCTGATTCTTCTCGCAGATCCGCTCTCAAAGGGGAGGTGAATCATTATTCATAAAAGAATCTCATAAAAGAACTTTTTATTTTATTATCGCGTAAAGCTATTTACCAGACAACACGTAATGTGACCTAATGTGACCAGGGAGGTCCTGGGCAGGTAAGGTCGGCTGGGGTGGGGGTGGTGGGGGGGGGGGGGGGGTAGCGAACGGGAGAAGTAAAAGAAGATGCAGATAGTAGACTAGGCTGCATAAACTCGTCATTTGCATCGCAATTGCGGCATCACGCGCCTTAACCTGGCTTAGTTCAGATTCAGAGGAAAGACGCCCCCACCTAATCTTCATGGTTTTTGCGAGCAAGTGAGAGAGAGAGAGAGAAGAAGAGAGAGAGAGAGAGAGAGAGGAGAGAGAGACGAGAGAGAGAGAGAGAGAGGAGAAAGAAGAAGAATTTGCACTTTGAAGTCGTCTTGAATCTGTTCTAGAGGGTGACGGTCGGTGTAAATATGTAGTATAGTATATATATATATATATATATATATATATATATATATATATATATTTGTATGTATGTGTGGGTGTGTAATGAATATTGAATATGTATATATAATATATATATATATATATCTATATAGTATATATATATCATATATATATATATGTATATATAGTTTTTTCTGTATGTGTATGTTTATATTCAGCCTAGATAAATTCTATATGCATTTAATTTCATCCAGATTGTATTTTACTGTCTCATAGGCAGTTTTTCGTAATCATTTGATACTGAGGAACAAGTAATTTAGAAATATACATACATATATATATATATATATATATATATATATATATATATATATATATTGCACACGTTTACTATTCAAATTGATCAGTTAATGAAGTTTTCAAAAGCTATCTTTTAATGTAAACCATTGTTAAGGCATGATATTTCGCAAACATAATTGCTTACTTATAATATGACAGTGATTAACCTTCTTGAAAACGTGAGATATTTTATCAGCTTAACAAGTTAGGGTGTTAATGTCATCTGGTTGGAAAATATCTTTGATAAACGAAAAAAAAGAATACATATGAAGGCATATTATATTTCTATAAAGAAAGAGCCACAGATATTTATGTCATGTGACTTGTTTTGAATATACCGTTATGAAGAAATATACTCTAAGTTTATCATTCAATTGAATGTGCTGAACGGCATGCATTCGTCCGTGATTACTCTGAGAAAAGAGAGAGAGAGAGAGAGAGAGAGAGAGAGAGAAGAGAGAGAGAGAACGAGAGAGAGAGCGAGAGGAGAGAGAGAGAGAGAGAGAAGAGAGAGAGAGAGAGAGAGAGAGAGAAGGAATTAATCCGTTTCAAGCTCCATGAAATCATGAGGATGTCCCTCATTTGTCTTCACCTCAAGCAGGCTATATTTAAACATCCTCTCCTAACAGCGAGCGAACAGTGACCAATCTTATTCCTCGGGTGACAAAAGCGAATCGTTTTCTCGGTTCCAGGTTACCTTCATTAGAGGTCATCTGTCTCCTGGGAGCTAACAGCCTCCTCATGAATACTTCTTCTCAGGTGTTCCTTAGACAATGAATGGTGAGGAGAAGGCTCTGCACTTAACGTTAATAGTTTGTCCATGGCGTTTCGAACAGACTCTCTCTCTCTCTCTCTCTCTCTCTCTCTCTCTCTCTCTCTCTCTCTCTCTCTCTCGCGCGCGCGCGCGCGTGAATGTTTATATACTATATATATATATATATTTATATATACACATATACATATACATATACATACATACATACTTACATACATGGATATATACACATAGCTTGTCTGTAGCATTATAACGCCTGCATCCATTGCACACAGTCCTGTGTATACGCTAAGTGTATAGGTAAGAATTCTGCATTATTTTACATTTGGACCCGTAATAGTTCGAATTATATAATATATATATATATATATATATATATATATATATATATATATATATATATATACATATATATATATATATATATATAAAATGTGGTGTGTATTATGTGTGCTTGTACATGTCTTGTGTATGTATTTGTACATAAGTTTCAAATCACAAGCCCTTGTCATTTTTAAATTATGTAATTTAATTTAATCATTTTCTAGACGAATGGTGCATAACTGCAGAAATACCTATACATTACAATGGTTGAATAAAAAAAGTAGGGCAAACGAGTACATCCTAGATAGCTGAAACCTTTTGAAATCTGGTGAAATAGAACCAATCACCTTCATCTCGGGTGAATTGCTCTTTATGCATAATTTTTCGAAATTGATAATCGTGCCTTTTATTTTATTTTCATAATAAGCTCAACGTTTTCATTTTCCGTGTAACAGTAAATATTGTAAGGAAAGTTACAACATGTATTGTACCGGGACCTCAAATGATTTGCAATGACTTTTTTTTTTTATTATTCGCCCGTAGTTACGAGACAGCTACGTCACTTTCGCTCGCCATTTTGGCAAACCGTGCATATTTTATTGTTATGTACATTTCGCCTAGAAAACGTAAAACGTGGACGAACGTAAATCCACTGACCCAAACGGGATACTTTAAATAGTTTAAAAGAAATATTCAAGGGAGATTAAACGTCAATATTTTAAATAGCTTTTAACAGAATTATTTAAGGGAGATTAAAAACGTCCATATTTTAAATACTTTTAACAGAAATATTTAAGAGAGATAAAAACGTTGACACTTTGAATACTATTAAAAGAAATATTTAAGGGAGATAAAAACATTGACACCTTAAATACTTTTAAAAGAAATATTTAAGGGATATTGAAAACACTGACACTTTAAATACTTTTAAAAGAAATATTTAAGGGAGAAAAAAAAAACGTTGAGACTTTAAACACTTTAAAAGAAATATCGAAGGGAGACGCATACACGATCTGAGAAAGATTAATAGAATTGAATTAGCAGCGTCACTTTTTAAATGGATTCGGTCTCTTTCCGACTTCACGTTGAGAAATTGGGGAGCATAAGCCTGAAAAAGAAATAAACCAAAAAAACAAAAAAAAGAAACAGGAGAGATAAATACGCATTTACTGTAATTAGCGGGTAATAGCATGATTAGCGTGTTATTCCAGCAACAGAGGTACAATTAACGTGGATTTTGATGCAATTATGT
>NC_061110.1:92825869-92838369 GCF_015104395.2 Macrobrachium nipponense | reverse complement strand
TATATATATTGTGAACAGGGAGTCTACAGTATTCTTTAGTGATTGGAATTTTTTTTCCCTGTTGATCGATATTTATTATTCATTGATTCATTTGTAAATTCTTTTATTTACGAATGTTTTATTTTTAAACAACAGCGTTTTGATCCATCTCTGTTTTTTCTGCTTCTTTTTCTCCTTACATGAAAAATCGTGGGGTTCGTCCTTTGTGAAACGCAGATTTTTATTTACACAAGAAAAATATCGTTTGAATAACTCTCTCTCTCTCTCTCTCTCTCTCTCTCTCTCTCTCTCATACTCATCTGACAAAAAAAAATTATTCGCTTTTCTTTCCCCGTCATAAATACGTCATTGAGAGAGAGAGAGAGAGGAGAGAGAGAGAGAAGAGAGAGAGAATATATGCACACCCAAACACCTAATTCCGTTGCTTACAAATGGCTTGGCAATGAACGGCAGAAAGGTCGAGCTTAGGCAGAGGGAGACTAATTTGTACCCTCAACCCGCCCCCCACCCCCCTCTTTTCTGATTTACGAGGATTCGCTGCTGTTTCTCGATGGCTGAATTCTTGACATCATTTTAGATGTTTGTGAGTTATGTAAATGATCTACTAAGTAAATGTAGTTTCGCTCTTGGTTTTAATTATTCTCTGAAAAGTTATTCCATTTTAACTCCTCCCTGAAAAATTGATATATCCTGGGCATAAGCAATTAATAGTACCTGGTAGTTAGTCGAATATCGTGCATCAAAGGTGTGCGGGGGAGGGGCATTCTTGTAGCCAGTACCGTCCTAAATTACTTTTTGAATTCCCTTTCGGTGTAAGAAATACAAATAGCACACAGATAGATAGATATATAGCTTCTTGAATCTTCCACGTGAGTAAAATTACACCCAAAGATATGGTTCCATTCTTATCAATCAAAAATTTTTATTTCATATGGTTCTGAATCCCCCAATCTTGGGAAGAAATTAGATCCCTCTTTAAATTTAGTGTAAGATTTTGTGCAGTGACATGTATAGTTATACCCTCACCCAGAGCACATCCAAATGCACTATTTAACCGATGACCTACTTTGTACTGCATATAATTTTATAGCAATTTGTTTTTTTATTGGTTTAAAACCTTCATCTAAATTTTCAACCAATTTTTCGCTTCCTTGTCTCATAAAAAGCTATTTAAACCGTTTGCATTGCTCAAATTATCATTTATAATGTTTAATACGCTAGGCTTTCCTTAGCAAGTTCTGAAGCTTGCCATTAACCAGTAAATTCGTAAAAAGAAAAGTGTAATTGTCCCTTACTTTCCAATGAACCGTGAATTTGAAATGTCCCGCGTCTTCCCTGAATACAGACTGATTATTTTCACCAACAATACTTCTCGAGTACAGAGATCACCGAGCGACTAACGAAAGGTTTTACAGCAGTAGCATCAACGTCACTCTTTGTTGGGGGATGGGGCGGGGGTAGAGGGGCATGTTTAAATTTGGCCCGAAGGAAACAAAGAAGTTCTCTATTTGGCACGAAAGAGGGCACTTAGAGCCCGTGTCAAATTAAGGGAGAATTAGCGGCTACTCACATCACTTCTATTCCTGGAATGCGAGTTTGTTTAGGAGGGTTGCTTCTTTTTCTTATTATTATTCTTCTTCTTCTTCTTCCTCCTCCTCTTCTTCTTCTTCTTCATTTCAAGAATCATCTTTGGCAGCAGCAGCCATTGCGATACTTATTTGTTCCTTGGGTAACTCCTCGGGGCATTCTCTGTCGTTCCGTAAGTGTTATGACCTGTTTTGCGACTCGTGCTCAATTTATCTACTGCTGAATTGGTCGTATACCTATTTTATTCATTTGCAAAAGATAAGACTTAGTGTGCCTTTTTATGAATCAGTTATAATCAGAGAGACAGGTGTGCGTAGATTTGCAACCATCACAGGAAGGGACACAATTGCATTTGCATGTTCTCTCTCTCTCTCTCTCTCTCTCTCTCTCTCTCTCTCTCTCTCTCTCTCTCTCTCTCTCTCTCTTTAAGAAATGAACGCTATTGTTAATTTCTTCACTACATTCAGCCATAAAGGCATAAGAGACGAAGGAATTAACAAGCTTGGCAGAGGGAAATAGTCACGTGACTGACAATTGGGAGGCTGTCAGTCAGTCTGGAATGTCATCCTTGGACAATGACCTGTCCCTGACATTTGCTAGTGGTTTTGTTTCAAGAAGAAAAAATTTGGCACCCAAATCATGCCTTATTTTGAAAAAGAGGAAAAGAAACAATTCAGCGGCAGTTTATTCGTAAATTTCTTTAAAAAGTTGCGTGAAAATAATATCCACAATTGACAAGAAGTTAAATTTGATATATATTACATTTGTTGTGTCATTCACAAGTTAAATTTGTTATATATTACGCTCGTTGTGTCATTCAAAAGTTGAATTTGTCATATATTACATTTGTTGTGTCATTCATAAAATATATATTATATATATATATATATATATATATATATATATATATATATATATATATATATATTATATATATATATATATATAGTAATAGAGAGAGAGAGTGAGAGAGACAGAGAGACAGACAGACAGACAGACAGAGACAGAGACAGAGACAGAGAGAGGGTGGGGGGCGAGGGAGACGGTGGGATGGCTAACTACCTACTAAGTTAAACTCCGAAGTAATACCTCCTTACTAAATGTATGCAAGTCATGTGGAATCCTTCGTAGCAGAGTTGGCAGACGTCCCCCATCTCAGGACAGGAGGAACGAAATGGGAATCCTTCGCGTATCCTCTCTCCACGCACGCACATTCCTTCGGCTTGGTGTTAGCTGCCTGACATTATTTAGTGCTTTTTCCTCTCCCTCTCTCTCTCTCCCTTGACACCTCTTGATGCCTGTAGTGTATTAAGAAGGCTAATATATATTCGCGTCCTCTTTCTTCTCACTGTCTCTCTGTAAACAGAATTCAAGAATTTAATAGATTTTCCCTGAGGATTTATGCTCCCTGCTTCCTCCCTCCTCTGGAAATGTAATAAAAACTTCATGCGGTTCTAGTGAAGGATTTATTATTAGTAATTTAATGAATATTAAACCCTCGGGTATGGCCGTGTTTTGCTTACGTTGGAGATGTCTGCCCCCTTTCTCGTGAGGCATCTGTTGATCTCGTCTTTTTTTTTTTTTTTTTTTTTTTTTTTTTTTTTTTTTGCGTCAGTATCTGTCGGTAATTTGTAAAATGTCGGTTATTTCAGTATAATCTACGGCTTTTTTCATCCTTGTCTTATTATTGGCTTCGAGTTTTTTAATCGTAATTTTCCTCCTTTTTTTCTAAGCTTATTCTTCATGACCAGTATTTTACCCGTCTCAATTAGACCAATTAGACCAGGTGTCTCTTCTTAACATGTCTGTAACAACAGCAATTCTTCCCGTCCTCTTAAGTTTATCGGTACAACAAGTAATTTATGATCAAGATTTTTTCCTTCAGTGGCAGTAATATATCGCATAAGCTTCTTGTCATTCATTATCATTAATATACTAACCCATACCGTCAAAACAACACGAAAAAACTAGGATGATAGTCTATGGGTATATTACTCCATGTTTAGATTTGCCATACGATTCAGGTGAATCTATTCTCCACGCTCAAAGAAGGAGCCAGGGAGAGGAGACTGCATTTTGCATATTATGTGCATTTGGTACTTTTTGTTCTTCAAGAGCTTAATATATTTTATATGCTGCTCGCTTTAGTGCAATATGTCAGTTGGTACAAGCAGTTACAGGACACATTTGGTACATATTGTTCTTTGTTTACCTGTTGTCAGTTTAGTACATTTTTGTACACATCATTCTTTGCTTACTTTTGGTACTTAGAAAATTGGTTCATTGAGTACAACTTGTACACTGAATACATATGGAACTTTAGTAACATCTTGTCAGTTAAGTTCATATTAATACAAGAATACATTTGGAACAATACATATACATATATAGTGTATTTGGCCCATGTGGTACAGTTTGTTGCATTTGATATATTTGATACATTTTATTCACTGTATATATGACATATGTTTTCCTGAAACCTTTGTATCTACTGAACATATTTTAAGAATGATTCTTTTATATCTCCTTCACTAAATCCTGTCTTCTTGCCTTGTTTTTTTAATCTACTGTCATTTTCCTCTCGTTTTCTCAACATAGTCATTTATATTTGCTTCCACTTAATATATCCGTATACCATACCGTATTCTATGGCACTACCGCTTTTCTCCTTTATTTATTTATTTATTTATTTATTCACCCATTTCTTTTTATCTCAGTTCTGGGCGTCGTACAATTTTTCGCAGTATTACTAAGTGCAGAGAGGCTTTGATGGTTAGAAAACTGAAATAATAATAATAATAATAATAATAATAATAATAATAATAATAATTTATTCTACTGTAAAATAAATAAGAATCAAACGCCTTCCCTAGACGTCTATCGATGAAGTCTTATTTGGGTATAAAGGAGTCCCCTCGTTAAGCATGCCATTCGCCCTGTGACATCTTGGGTCATTTATCATTAATCTTTGGGTATCTCGCCTGGCGATCTGGAAGACGAGGCAGGAATACCCGCTATTTTGTCAACTATAGTAGATCTCTCTCTCTCTCTCTCTCTCCTCTCTCTCTCTCTCTCTCTCTCTCTCTCTGTTTTAGAAGGGTTCATCCATGCGCTTTCAGTTAGGTGTAGTTTACACATTTTGTTATCTCTCTCTCTCTCTCTCTCTCTCTCTCTCTCTCTCTCTCTCTCTCTCTCTCTCTCTCTCTCTATATATATATATATATATATATGTATATATAATATATATATATATATATATATTATATATATATGTGTGTGTGTGTGTGTGTGTGTGTGTGTGTGTGTGTGTGTGTTGTAGAATGGTTCAAGCATTCGATTTCAATTTAGTTCTAGTTTACAAATTTTTATTCTCTCTCTCTCTCTCTCTCTCTCTCTCTCTCTCTCTCTCTCTCTCTCTCTCTCTCTCTCCATCGCCATCATCGATCAAGTACCGCAATCGGTCATGTTCTTGATCGTTATCTTCGGTCACTTCTGCATCATCACTAATACTTTGCTGAAAAACGTCGTGGTCTCCGTGTATGTATATATTTTATGCATGAAATTTTGTATGGTCTTTTATTTTTAGGCTTTTATTTTCCTTATGGCTATATATATATATATATATATATATATATATATATATATATATATATATACGTATATATATATATGTGTGTGTGTGTGTGTGTGTGTGTGTGTGTGTGTGTGTACGACTAGCGAATTCATTAAGAAGTAACTCTGTCAAGCAGCGAATTCACTGACACGATTTCGGACGTATCGAAAGTCCGTCAACTTTGTCCTCCTCAACACCGATGAATTGCGATCCGTCAGCAGAGCTTCCTGTGTAATCAACAATCACTACTGATCAGTGTCGATAGTCATGGCTTCTCGTCTGCGTCAGTCAACAGCGAGAGAGAGAGAGAGAGAGAGAGAGAGAGACAGACAGACAGACAGACAGACTCGACGAAGTTGCCCTCAAGTCAACCGAACATTCGCGTCAGTCAGTTTTAATTGATAACGCCAGCTGAGTGATCGTGTAAATACCCTGCATGGTAAGTGCAGTGCGTGTAGTTCCCTGTGTGTAGCTTGAGGTTATTATCGTTGCATTTGTTTTTATATATTTATTGAGTTACTTTTGTCAAAACTGCCTTTTCCCAAATGCAGCTTCTTCATTCGCAACATCGGGCACTTTTGAGTGATAAAATGGTGAGGCGTTAGGAAAATGCTCTTATATATTTTGATTAACTATATGCTAACTTCATCTACTTTACCATTCATTAATGGTTATGTAAAATTCCATTAGACAAAAAATATTTTGGGGGGAGGTGGCTATGTATATGCGTATAATATTCAAAGCCCTTAGATTAACCAGATTAGCACTGACAACCGTGCATTGCTGTTGATACTACTTCTACCTGGATCACAGGTCAATATGCAAATGAGATATGTGAATAAGGTATTTGCATAGTGCGTACAGGTGGGGAACATCATAACCGTGGCTGGGTTAGGACAGTAATTAGATGCTGATCCTGGTATTTAAAAAATAAATAAATAAATAAATAAAAAAACTAGGATACCGAATGCTTTAGGCGTCTTTCGGATGCTACTGGGGAGAACTTGGCGGGTTGCACGTGGGGAGGAAACCTAGTTTGTTGCACCAGGGGAGAAAACTTGGTGGGTTGCACCTGGGGAGAAACTAATGGTTTACACCTGGGGTGAAACTATTGGGCGGACCCGTAGAAACGTGGATTCCTGAATCTTATTCTTGTACAAGCACCTGTTCTTGGAAAACAGCGTGGCCTCACTTCTTTAATTCTGGGATACGAATCTCAAAAGATCTACGGGGATATCAGACCTCAGTGATCAGTCTTTTCTGCACACTTTGGCTTAGTAAGTCTCTGTGAAAATGATCCGCTTATCCACCAGTATGATTTCCGAGAACTTTCGTCAACGCAGGAAGCAGCGTCTTATCTGGTTTGATTGTTGGGTATATGAATTATTTAGCGTTTTGTGTGAGTATGTGCTTGAACGTATGTGCTCTATACTGATCATGAAATGTTTAGAAAGAAAAACGCTGGTAGGTTTTGTCAAGCTTCAGTAAGTTTAAATTATTTTTTGCAGGAAACATAAATACATCATTACGTGAACGATATTATATTAAATGATTTTTAAATAAAGATAATAGTTAGGCGTAGTTCTTCGAATTACTGGCGGGTTGTTCATGTTCCTGAAACGATTGTGCAAGTACTTTGGTGTTGTAATAGCCACATATTCCTAAACTTCAGACCGATGATTTATGTCCAAGAAGACTATTGAGTAAGCCAGTATGTATATGAAAGTATCGTGTTCTTGAAAAATAATTGTTATATTAATCCACATAATCCCATACGCCAAGTAGCGGAATGAGGGCGAAACACCACTAAACCCTCCATTCCTTAATATAGAGAAATTGAATCAACTTGTGCGGAAGCTCTCACGGCGGTATTAAAACCCTAAAACTAAATAAAAAAAAAGATCAAAATCTTACATCATATCAATTTCTAAAGAAGCGTCAGAAGGCTTCCTCTCCCTCCCCTTGTTCTTCTTATTCCTCGTCTTCTTTTTCCTGAACGTGAAACCCGAGCGCTGTAATCTTCATTTGAAATCCAGATTACGATTGTTCGCTCAAAACCCCAGGGATATATCGTCTCTAGCCTTTGCCTTCGTTCTAAGGGTGGCCCTTAGAACGAAGGCCAAAGTATGGAATACTTCTAAGCACTGTTCCAGGCATTATATCGTATCCAAATGCTTATACGTGTGCTGTATAGCATGCGTAGTGATCATGCAAAATGCGTAATGGAACGTTTGATGAGGCGATGATATTGGACCAAAGAGTAGATTTTTAATGTTGAATTTAATTTAGGCTAGCTTTGCCTAGGTTATTCAGGTATGTGTGTGTACGTACGTGTGTGCTTGGTTTTGTATGTGTGTGTGTGCTTTTTTTTATTATTTTTTTAGACGTATAAGAAATATTTTTGTGGAAACTTTCATTACCGGTTAATATCCTTCTGGGCTCTTGCGTAGGAGTATACGTCACATTATGAATGATGATAATAATTACAAGAGCTGACCCCAACCCTTCACTTAGTGAAATCAATCCATATTTTTTTTTTACTAAACGTGTAACAATCTATTTTTATGAAAACTATTTTAAATTTAGAATGATTACCTTTTTCTCAATATTTTAAACTTATCAACATAAACATTTAAAAATTAGGAAGGGGTGGGGGTGTGGGGGGGGGGGGAATTTAGGGAGGGGGAAGGGGGTGTGGCTTCTCTCTGTTGGTGGTGAGAGAATCAAAGAATACGTAAAAGGATACTTCCCCTTCAGTAGGACCAGCAGGGCCGAAAGGACCACCGTGAAAGACGACGCTGCCGATCGTCAGGTACTGGATCACTTACAGATATCGATTCACCTTAGCCCACCGGATCTGAACGGGATCTTGCGATCTTTTTACCAAACACACACCTCTACGTGCGGAAGCCGAAGCCACGGGCGAAACCAGGTTACGGACGCGGGAATGAAACTACAACTCAATTGCAGATGTAATGTCTGATAAGGACTGAATGCTGGAGACGGTGCCACTTATTTCCGCACAAATGCGTATAATCTGGTCTCCAGGATGACGCCTTTTATTTCGGATGTAGCCCAGTTCATGATCGTCCGTATGGCTTGTCAGGGACTTCATTTAGTTCGCTTGAGGTACAGAAGACTGAAGGAGTTCCGTAAAACAAAAAACAAAATGCAATTTGAGAGCTGAAAGAGAAAATTGATCGTAATGGAAAGAAGTCTCCCCTGTTTTTACTGACTGCTTGCAACGCGCTATAGAAGGGTCTTCGACCTTGAGCCAAGAAGAAATTAAGCGAATCATTAGCATAATGGGCAATAGTTATTAGGGCGTGCCCGCGTAAAGTGAGACAGAGAGGAAAATATGCTATGAGGAGAAACATTTAAAAGATGATTATAATAAGAAATATGATACATGTGGAAGTAAGAAGGAACAGACTTAAGGAAGGTATATTAAATTTCAAAACGTTCAGGAGAGACAGAGAGAAATAGGAGGGCGATGCGATAAAGATCAACAAAGCAACGTCAATATAGACAGACGAACAAAAACAGAAAATATGAACTTTAATTACCGGCTCCACCGTGAAGCCCTTGCAACCACATTGCAGACGCCTCCCGGTTCGGCGAATATATATATTTCAGAATAACGAAGGAAAGAGAAGAAGGATAATTATGATAATGAGGATACGAGAACAAACAGGATATTTCATGACACTCTGAACCATCCATTTTATTAATCGCTTAACTCTCTCCATTCCCTGAGGTGGTGTTATTCTTTGAGGATTGGTGTTGGAATACTCGAATTTCTCGGCTCTGTCACTTTTTTTAATCGTTAATGGATCCAACTTTGTTACTTCAGCGAGTCTTTGGCCTTTGGAATAACAAATAACAAAACGTGTGTGTGCATATATTTGTATATTATATGTAAATAAATTCTTCTGTTAGAAAAGGACCGTTAAAATACTCTTGATAAGGGTGGAAGTCAGTCACAAGGGTGGCAGGGACTTAATCCACTCAGCCATTAAGAGAAATAACTTATTTTCTGGCAAATGACTTTTTTTTTTTTTTTTGTTGATTTAGAACTTAAGCTAAGATTAACCAGTTGATATAGAATTCCCCATATCGCACGTGCTTGTTGATATGTGGGTTGAATTATAGTTTTTTGGTGCCATCCCCTATCGGAAACAATTATTATAAGTTAAGAAGGAAAATACGAAGAACTACTCCTTGTCATCAAGTTAACCTAAAGTAAGGAATGAGTTGCTAAGTACCACAGAAAGTAAGAAGCAGCCGGATCATTGTATGGGGAATTTAGCAGTGTGTAGAGAACTTCCCCAAGAGCTATTCTTCCTATGAATTAGTTGCACTTGTCATTAAATGCATTCCGCAGACGCTGACATACTGACAGGAGGGTTTACGAAAAGCCTCTTGGGCTTCATATTGGCGTTTTATTATTTCATGAAATATGTGAACAGAAATTTCAGCATGAAACCCGGGGATTTTTCCCCCCTTCCAAATGGCGAAAGGATTTGTTTGATCGTAATCCGACTCTTTTGAATACCATTACAGTCGCTGTACTTGATTCAACGTCCAGTTGTGCAAAGCCGAGTCCCTCTATGAAGCTCGCCGTGTGTGTGTGTGTGTGTGTGTTGTAATGAGTGGGAGGTGATGGAAATACGTATAAACGGATTGATGTGCATATATTTGCCTGTAATTATTTCATACGCAGACAATCCCTACCTGTCTTCACATCCCTGGAAAAGGGTTGAAATATTTAATGCGCTGCATCTTTATCATTAAAGACTCGGCAAAATGAACGTGATGATTTTCTATTGACTGCCCGTGAAAGAGGTATGTACGTACATCATTCAAGGCTAATCCAGCAGAGAACAAGACTTAAGAAATTTATGTTTTAAGCTTATGCCGTAGGGTTAATGATGTTAGCGGCCTATCTCAATTGGTTGGGTAACTCATGCACCTTGGTGGCATATATACATACACATAGTCTGATCTGTGTGCGTGAACATCGAAGGAGGAATATTTTCTAGCCGAAGACATTGCTCGAACCTCACAATAATAAGATCTAGTAGTTCAGTTTTTTAAAGAAATATCGATTAATACATTACACACAAGGTACAAACAATTGGAAAGCAAGGGTATGAATTCTCGTTAAGGTACTAGGTTTTCCTACTTGTTTGGATTGTTTTGGTGTACCATATGCATGTATGTATGTGTATATATATATATATATTATATATATATATATATATATATATATATATATATATATATGAGAGTGTATATGTCCTGATTGCTATGGTCACTTTCCCCTTACCTCCGACTCCAAACGGTCCAACGGATTAGATTAGAGTCCTGGTTGGGGTAGAAGGACCTCTTAGAGGATTTAGTATATATCAAACATTAAATCTTCTTCTGATATATATATATATATATATTATATATAATAATATATATTATATATATTTATATATATATATATATATATATATATATATATATATATATATATATATATATATGTGTGTGTGTGTGTGTGTGTGTGTGTGTGTGTGCATATATGTATGTACATGTATATATGCACATAGATAGATAGGCATACGTGGGTGTAAGTTAGTAATAACTTTGTTTGCCCATGTCTGTGTACTTGTTCAAACATAGACAGGTTATCAGATGCAGAGGTGAACGATAACAAACGAACAGTCATGCATTAGGGTTAAGAAAGCACCCTTCGTACAAACAATAACGAGCAGACAATTAAACGCACGCACGCGCGCACTTATGAAGTCAAAATGAGGGCGTAATCTGAATGTACTAATCACTGGAAAAAAAAAACGTAATTCCGGGCGCATGAATAAAGCACCGAATGACAGAGTCATTTCAATGGCGGAGCATTTTTCGACAGACCAGGGGCATCAATAAATAAATCTCCCCGGCTGCTGGGGCTACGAGGGAAATGGATACAATCAGATTACATAATGTAGTCGTTAAATAATCTGTGAGTTGGATATACGATTAACATTTATGAATCATAACACTTCATTCTCTCTCTCTCTCTCTCTCTCTCTCTCTCTCTCTCTCTCTCTCCGATTGTGGAATGAGACATATTTTTTTATTTTTTGAGATTTTGAATGAGGCATATATTGCTTTTGTGTTGTGCTGTATTCTCAATCTGTTGTTCATTTCTTTTCGTTTTTTTTTTTTCTTTAGTTTAAAATGTTACGAATGATATACATAACAAAATAATTGCGGGTTTCTGATACGTATGCAAACCTGTGTATTAAGAAACCACTTTTTTGACACCTGCGCGGGGATACGTACGAGTATAAATGTACGTGCTTATGTCATCTGTCTGTGTGTTTGTTTGCCAGCTTGTTTGTTTTTGTTTACTTGCACACTCATACAAATAAGCATCAGAGCATGTGTCTACATTTACGCAAGCACGAGCAAAGACACTTATAAACGCTGCCATTCATTACCGCTAATAATATCTGCGGGCTTTCCTCGAACTGGCGAAGCACCAATAATAACAATTTGATGATTAACGCTTCGTAAATAATGCCGACAGTGTATTCATCGCCGGCAATATCTGTAATTAGAAATTATCGACGTAACTAAACGCTCCCCACAAATGCAAGAAGCGAACGCTTCCGATCAGCGCCTGAGGCGACGACGAAGTATTTAGACAATGGAGCGAATTGAAATGAATGAGCCGGAGTCTCCCCTGCCATTGACGCATCGGTGTCTACGCGCGTTGGTGTGCGTCAGTGCGTTTCGCGGGAGAGTGTTTGCGCGCGCTGTTTAAGGTTCTGGCTGTGGTTGAAGGAGAGGTCTTAATACGTTGCGTTAATTATGACTTTATCGACTCTTAAGTATTTGCCGTAATTCATCTTTATTCGGAAGTAGTTATGATCATTTTTATATTTCCTCATTTCTGGCAAGAGAGAGAGAGAGAGAGAGAGAGAGAGAGAGAGAGAGAGAGAGAGAGAGGCGCCTGCAGTAGATTATTGAGAAGCATTTTTCTTAAAATTTAAAATTGAAATTAAGCAAGCAAGCGAGAGGGAAGGAGAGGGGGGGACCTAAAGAAGAGAGAGAGGAGATATATTAAAAAGAAAAGGAATTAAGAGGAATAGGATATTCAATGACTTGTTAGTTCAGAGGGGGAGATGGCCTGCTTTAGATTATCGAGAAACATTTTCTTATTGAAATTAGCAGCGAGAAAGAGAGAGAGAGAGAGAGAGAGAGAGAGAGAGAGAGAGGAGAGAGAGAGAGGTGAAGGTGACAAGTC
>NC_061110.1:92820869-92823369 GCF_015104395.2 Macrobrachium nipponense | reverse complement strand
CATGTTGCGATTACTGACTGATTGATTAAGATAATTAACCTGGCGTGACAACAAAAATGGAGGTAACTTCATAAGGTTGTGGTGATTAGTGTATACCTCACGTGTTGCACTGTAAGCATTCTTATATGCAGCCTATGTATGCAAGCACTTTTCAGCTTTTTTTTATTTTACCTCCATTCCCACTTACTCACTTCAGCCTTGCTGTCCAACCTCTTTAACTGCTACTTCTTAATGCAAATTTATTTATTTTTTGGATCTCTTTATCTCGCTGTTCAACCTCTCTTACCTCCCCCTTTTCCATGTTTTGAGGGCTGAATGGCCCAAAGTAAGCGGCCCGTTACTGGGTTTTAAATACGCAAATCACTGATAATGATTATCACTGAATGTCTCTGAAAAGCATAATATAAGACTAATAGATAACAAGACCGAGACCCGCACAGAACCTACAACTAAACATTATCACAGTTCCCGACCGGGAACCTTTTCCTCTTAATTCCGTATTTGCGTTCGATATTTTTCCCGGAATTAATGAAGATCTGCGATTTTTTCCTCTCTCCTGCATGTAAAGCCTTTTTTTTTAATCTTTTTTTTCTCAACCCCTCTTTTTCGGCAGCGCTGATGCTGCAGCCAAACTTAGAAAATAAAAAAGGGGCGGGGGTGTGGGACGGGTGGGGGTGGGGCTGGGGTGGGGGGAGGGTGAAATTTGATTCGAGTTTCGCCACCGTAAAATGGTGAAACGAAAATTGATAGGATGCGCGCGAGCAGAGCGGCGGGTTGATGAGTGAGTCATCCCATCCGGGGCGACCGATTTTGAGATCCGGTGGAGGAGGAATCCCATAGACCAAGGTGTATAGAGACCAGGGTTATAGCAGAGTACATGGTTCTAGTCTGTCCCGTAGTAACTGTGAGCATCTTCGAGACGTTGCCTGATGCTTGTTGGAAGCTTGCCACAGAAGAAATGAAGGGTCACCCTCTCACGACCGTAGACGAGAGAGGTCACCGTTAATTCTCCAGGTAGTACCAAGGAGGTTTGCCGTAATCAACCTCCTTGAGGTAGTGCTGAGCTAAAGGATATGATTAATTCTCAATCTTCTTCTTCTTTGCCTCCAGCTTTTCCCATTTCTATATGAGGTCGCTGTTTCTAGTCAGCCTTCTCCGTCTCCCTCTGTCCTGTACATCTTGTTCTCAATATATCTAATTATTGCCATTTGGCTGATGCAGTATAGGCCTACCGGTGTTACTCCGAGCCGGGTGCGTTCCTCAGTCTTCACCCTGCTAAGGTCAAATACTGACTGATGACTTTTTGTTTATCATACCCTCGACCAAAAGCAGAGCGGAGACGACGATGAACATTTCCCTCGGAGTAAATACACTCAAGACAATTAAGCGAACTCTCTTTCGCGAGGGCAGGTACAAGTGATTGCTCTCACGTTACTGCCAAAACAATTAAGACAGAATCTGAGGCCAAAAGCAAAGCGGCAACACAAAGACGAGGAAAAAGGAGGCGCGCTCTAGATTCTCGGGTCGAGTCGTGAGAATTCGTTCTCCTTTGCCAGCTCTTTGCTTCTTTTGGGTCACGTGACTTCTTCTTAGTGTTTACATAAGAGCGTGCTTTGGGGACGATTTAATTTGTACAAGTCTGAAGCGTCGAAATACATTATTTCTAAAATATTTTACGCAGAACATAAACTTATGCATCTTTGTAGATTTTGTGTTGATGTGGGACCTGAGAATCTTACGATTTTTTTTTTTTTTTACACAGAGACGCGGAATCTCTTCTCAGTGACTTAAAGATCCAGGTGTTGGTTTGTTTCTAGCTACTCAGGTATTGCAGTGAAAAGGCAAAATTGGAAAATTACGTTTCTGTCTACGAAAACCGACAAGAGAAATGTGACAGATCACTTAATTTACCAAATGTAACATATCCCTTTAACTATGTAATACATCACAGTACTTACCAAATGTACAAAAGGATTTTTTTTAATGTAACACATATCTTCATAAAATAAACGCAACGCGTAACTTTAACAAATGGAACGCATCACTTTAAAACAAATTAAATCATTAACTTTTTTACTATAAAACATCACTTTTTAACAAATTAAAACACTGCTTAAAACATTACATTTTTTATATAAAATATTTTTTATATAAAACATCTCTTTATTCAACAAATGTAACGTGTCACCCTGTTTAACAAACGTAACATCACTTTTCGTTAATATGTGGTCATCCTGAGCGTTTTCTTCTCTTATAAAAAGAGAGAGAAAGAGAGAAAAAAAGCGAGGTACTTTCTGGTCGAGTGTCGTAGCCTTGGGACTTGGTAGTCAGTTTCCTCTCTGAGTACCAGGGTGAGGGGGGCAATTATCCTCTTTCCAGAATTCTCGGAGAAGTTGTTGTCAAGTGAGGGCGATTTTAAAGTTTGTTGAAGAAGCTAGGTAGTCTTCCTCGTAAGTTACATCGTTCCATTTGTATATTTTTATTGTTATTTTACATACAT
>NC_061110.1:92778369-92813369 GCF_015104395.2 Macrobrachium nipponense | reverse complement strand
CTCCAAAGTATAGCCTCCAGTGTCGGCACACGCTACCTTAGATCTGTGCGCATGAAAGGTCAGTACCGCCACAGAATAAATTGGTGGCAGAGCGACGGGATACGATGAGATAAAGATTGATATAGTGACAAGATTAATTGATGTCGAGCGGTAAGGATAGGAAGAGACAAAAGAGACAGCAAAGAAATGGTGATTAGCGACGTGATACGAAGACGCGAATGACAGTTAAAAACAGCGGCAGCGAAACGGAATCAAAAGTTTAGCGTCGGCATAAGAGATTTCAATCCATTCACGCCACTCGAAAAAGAAAGTTCTCCCCAAAGGCAGTTACCAGTGCTTCCCCAAATACAAAGACAGTTACCGAGTTGTAACAATAAAAGCGCTCCAAAAAAAAAGCACCCACACTTCACGAAGAAAAGCTCCACTCCGAAGAACAAGAACAGTCGTTCCACTAGAAGAACAAGATGTCGAAAGCGTGAAGAAAAATATCAAGAGGAAAGAAAACAATCCCGAAAACGCATCCGTCAACGCAATCCTGCTCTGAGAGGAAAGAAGAGAGAGAGAGAGGTCCCCTTTCCCGAAGAGAAGAAGAGAGAGAGAGAGGGGGAACCAACACATCATTCAACGCGCTGGTAGGCGAACGCAAGCGGTCAGACGTAAACCCGGGAGTCAAAGACGACGAAAGAAGTTAAGTCCAAAATAATATCCCCACACTTACATAACATCAAACTTTATTAAAAGTAAATTACGCGATTAACATTCCAGTTAGACAATTTCTGGTATTTCAAGATTAAAAGATTTTCACACTGATCTTTTTTTTTTGGCAACGAAACCACGATATTTCTCATTTTACTAATTATAACTAATCAGCTACTAAGACCTTTTCCCGAACATTTGTATTTACTAACCAGTATCTTTAAATTTTAATTTTAATTTTGATTGTGTCATTTTATGTTATTTTTTGTGATTTTGGTTGTTTTGTGATTTCTTGTACTTTGTTTTTTTTGTTTAGGATAACAAGGGTAATTCACGGGAGGTCTCTCGTTAGCGTACACTTTATGGTCAGTTCAGTATCGTTTTACCGAACTGTTAAGAGGGTTTTGTTGTTTTTTAAGAAACGCCTTCCCGGTAACGTAAGACTTTGAGAATATTTCTGGGAAAAATTCTTTTTATTTTTTTTTTTTTTTGGTGATCGAATACTTTAGTAAAAACAGTTTATTGTTATTATTATTTTCTTTTCGGGATATTACTGTCATAACTTTGATACTTTTAATGATACTCAGTACTTAAGAAAATTTCCATTAACGAGTCGACGGTCAAAGGGAGACCGACTCCTTATCAGAACGTAAGAACGCCTGTGCTCACGAGAAGTCAAACAAGGAAATTAACCATGCCGGAAGGTACATAGTCCGCAAATTCGAACGCAGCAGTAATGGGAACACATAAGGGACATGTGATTAATCACATAGCTAAATTTTGCGGAAGAAAGGATGGCCAGTTAGCTTGTAACTTAGAGAACTGGATAGAGCAGGTGGAGACACGCCTAGATAGCATAACGGGGACAGATAGAGAAAAGCTTATTGAAGCCAAGAGTTATCTTGATTTGGAAGCCGGAGGAGACTTAGAACGCTACGTCCACTCCGAGACTTACCGAGATCTTAAGAATTGGGAAGAACTGAAACGGTATTTTAGGAAGGTTTATTCCACAGTTGGTGAAAGAGATCCAGTTACTAGCTTGGCAAGGATAGTGCGTCAGTTTAAGTTAGACGAAAGACGTTATCAAGAGTTTAGCTCTCAGTTGTATAACAATATGAATGAATGGGGTAACTTCATGGAATCCACAGGTTGGATAGAGGTAGAAGGAGGTAAGCAAAAAATGCTAATGGGCCATGTTAAAAAAATATTTAGACTAGCAATAATGATTGGAAGCCTGCCAACAGAAGTTATTGCAAGGATGACTCGTAAGTGGGAGACATCCGATGATGTAGCGGAGATTGAAGAGGAGGAAACAAAACTCTTAGGTAGAAGACCTGAAGGGAATCCTATATACAGACCTTTAGTCGCTATAGGACAAAAAGAAGGGGGTCCAAATAGATCTAGGACACCATCTAGAAATCAGAATAAGATGCCAGGTAAATCTTCTCAAGGAGGATTTTCGACAGTCACGTGTTATAACTGTCAGAAGAGAGGACATTATGCCAGTGACTGCCGAGGGATAGCCTTCTGTCCTTTCCATAAGAGAACAGGACACAGTGCTCGAGAATGCAGAAATAAATTTGTTTCAGCTCCTAGAGGTAGATCTCAGTCGAGAGGCAGAAGTAGAAACAATAGTCAATCTCCCCCAGCTAGAGGAAATAGAAATTCCGTCCCAAATAGATATGCTAATCAAACAGCAAGCATAGGGTATCAATCAGTTCAGCCAAGGTCAGACGACGCAATGGGAAATTTTCTGCTTACTGGTACAATGAATCTTCCTCTATAACAGAGAGAACGTCCGGAATGTCAATGCTAAGTCAAGCTACACAGGTTAGCAAAGTTGATGTAGGGAATGAATATAATTATAGACCATTATTTCCCGCACATGTCGGTCTAGAGAAACCTATTGTTACATTCTTTGATACAGGTAGTCCTAAGAATATAATGTCAGAAAAGGTGTATCGATTGTATTTTTCTCACTTAAGTTTGAACCCAGCGGTAGATTGTAGAATCACAGACGTCCAGGTAATGATATCAAGTAATTGGACAGTTAGATTTTCCATTTAGGCTAGGAAGAATTGCTCTAAGAGAAAAGGTTCTGGTAGCCCGAGATATACAATTAGCTTTTGCTCATTTGCTGATAGGTTATCCAACTATGGCTAGACAAGGTATAAGCATTGATGCCCCTAGAGAACAACTAGTGATTGAAACCGGTCGTGAGATTTCTAGAATACCAATATGCAAGCCAATTAAAAGAACCCAGACTCAAGAGAATCCCACGATGAAAGGTATTTTAAAGAAGGATAAGACAGAGGGAAGATATCCAGAATGCACCACGAGTTCACCACAGATCATTAACTCTTAGAATCAAATCAAGTGCACTTATTTAAATTTAAAGAAAGAAAGGGAAGAAGACTTAAACCAGGAGAAAGTACGTGGGTAGAATGTACAGTAAACCCAATTTTTGAAGGGAAGGAAATTCTCACACTTACTGAAAAGTCGCAAGTAAACGGAATACATTATTCTTCAGTTTCATGAAGTCAGACAGGGCAAAAATAGCGTTACAGATTACGAATAACAGAGGAGGAAAGGTTAAGTTAACACCAGGTACAGAGATAGGTCTAGCAGAAGTATACTCCATACCTATCCGAGTTGTAGAAAGGGAAACGGTAGCCGCGATTCCCGTAAAGGAAATGAAAAATTATGCTCTGGACATAAACCCTGAGAAGAGCTAAAATAGGATCTCATTTAAAGGACATTAAGGAAAACCATGTTAGAGAGGAATTCAATGACTTACTGTGCGAATATAATGATATAGTCGCTCTAAACGGCGACACCTTGGGAAATACACGCGAAATAACGCACAAGATAGACATTCCATCGAACACAAAGCCAATTTACATACCAGCCTACAGAGTAGCACATTCTCAGAAGGAGATCATCGAAAGAGAAGTACAAAGAATGAATAGGCAAGGAATAATAGAACCATCTAAATCCCCATGGTCATTTCCACTTTTGCTAGTTCCTAAAAGGGACAAAACTTACAGAATAGTTGTGGATTTCAGAAAATTGAACCAAATTACTGAAAATGATCCTTATCCAATGCCGTCAATGCGAGATCTTATCGCCACTATAAGGGTCCAACGAGATACTTCACCACAATAGATTTATTGCAGGGATTCTTGCAAATCCCTCTAGACGAAGAAAGTAAACCTTTGACTGCTTTTTCCACTAATAACGGCAGATACCAGTATGTAAGAATGCCCTTTGGTCTAAAGTCAAGCCCGGTAACTTTTGTAAGATTAATGGATAAAATTTTGGGCGATTTACTTGGCAAAGACGTACACTGTTACATAGATGATTTGGTAATAGCAACAGACACTATAGAGGAACATATAGACTTAGTCAGAGAAGTCCTAAAGAGATTAAGAAAAGCCAACCTGAAGCTTAAATTAAAGAAGTGTAACTTCCTTAAAAGGAAAATAGACTACCTTGGTCATACACTAAGTGAAAAGGGCGTAGAAGTAAACGACTTAAAGATTAAGTCAATCAAGGAATATCCTACACCTCAGTGCAAGAAGGACGTAAAGTCATTCTTAGGTTTAGCAGGTTTTTACCGCAAGTTCGTAGGGAACTTTGCAGTCATATTAGCTCCACTAACTGAACTTTTAAAGGAACACGTATCATTTATATGGACAGACAAGCAGCAAGAAGCATTTGATGAATTGAAGGAAAGATTAACACATCCCCCAGTACTTAGCTTCCCAGACTTTGGCAAAGAATTCTTTTTAGCCACGGACGCAAGCCACATTGGTATAGGAGCATGTTTAATGCAAAGACAAGATAACAAGAATAATGTCATAGCTTATTACAGTAGGAAATTAAAGCCCTCAGAAGTGAACTACTCAGTAACAGACCTCGAGTCTCTAGCTATAATAGACGCTTTAAAGCATTTCAGATATATCATTTTTGGTTACAAGATAACCGTGTTCACGGATCATTCAGCCGCAGTAGAAATGCTAAAGAACCCTAATTTTTCTGGACGAAGAGCCCGTTGGTTCATGACAGCCCAAGATTATGATATAGAGGTGAAATATGTCCCTGGGAAGACGAATAAGGTAGCAGATGCATTATCAAGATATGTGTCACAAGGTGATAGTATAAATATGATAAGTCAAGAAGAAAAAAAGAATGAAACAATGTGCAATGACGTAAATGTACTCACCATGCATTATACAGAGGAGCTTTCCCGGCAAAATTTCATAAAAGAACAAGAAAGAGATGAAGATATAAGGGAACTGTTCAAATACGTTAGAAACGAAAGAAAACACAGCCAACAAGAATTAACCGAACTAGGTAGGAAGGTTGGATGTCCCACAGATGCATTAACGGACATAGATGGCGTATTAATTTGGATGTGTCACGAATATGACCCATTTGGTCAATTTCTAGGTGTACTGCACAAAAGGTTAGTACCTAAGAGTCTAAGAAACAAGGTCATTGAGCTAATGCATGACGATGACATGAGAGCTCACCCAGGAAGGGATGAGACAATTAGATTAATCCAAAGAACTTTCCATTGGAAGGGAATTCACAAAGATGTTAGTAATTATGTGAAGAGCTGCAATACATGCAACAGCTACATAGGAAGAACAGACAAGGAAGTACCACTAGGGAAATATCCTATCCCACAGACTCCTTTCGAAAGAGTATCTATTGATCTTATCACTAATCTTCATACCACGAGTAAAGGGAATAAGAATATACTAGTATGTATCGACTCGCTCACGAGATATACAGAGTTAATACCACTAACTAGTAAAAGTGCCAAGGATTGTGCAATCGCTCTCTTCGATAAGATATTTTGCAGATATTCTGCCCCACAGCTCATTATTTCTGATAATGGGACCGAGTTCAACAACTCGTTAGTTCAAGAAATTTGTAACGCCTTTAAGGTAGAAAAGGTAGCGATACAGCCGTATCACGCAGCTAGTAATGGCTTAGTAGAAAGGAATAACAGGAAGGTTTTAGACGTATTACGTCACACAGTAGGACAGGATCCTGACTGGGACGTCAATTTACCTTTAGTCCAATTATCATTAAATGCAAGGCATCATACGAGTACTCGAGCAACTCCCATAAAAGCTTTGATGGGATATGAACCCAGATTACCTTATGCATGGCTGAATCAGCTAATACAGCCAAATTACTCTGAAGATATCATGAAGATAAGAATCGGAAACTTTAAAGTAATACACAAGCAATTGCACAAGAATCTAGAAGAAGCCCAGCAGAATATGATAGAGAAGCATCAAGAAGGATTAAGGCCTGTAGACTACAAGAAAGGGGATGAAGTCTATATTAAGAAGGAAGTAAGAAGTGGTATTAATTATAAGTTAGCCACAAAATTCACAGGACCATACAAGGTCGTAGACGTACAAGAAACTAAGATAAAGGTTAAGAAAATGAATAACCAAATGCCTTCCACATATGCTGAATCATTAGAAGAAGAAGAATTTTGGATAAACAAGGACAAGGTCAAGAGAACCAAAGAAGTTGAAGAATCCGAAATGACAGAGACGTCAGAAGACATTCCAGAAGAAGGAACTAGATATAACCTAAGAAAGAGAAGAGTCACTTTTCAGTGAAACAGAAGAACAAACCCATTAATTCATCCAATTATTCCCATGTATTTATTTGATTTCGTTATTGCTAAGTTTACCTTCATCGGTCGACTTAGGAATAATCTTTTATTGTTGCAATTCTTACTTTAATTAGTCGGTTTGTAGCAAGAGTTTCGGGTTAAGTGCACTTAACTTCAAATTTATTTTGACTTGAAGGGAAATATTTGGGTATGTAAGAAACAGTTAAATGCGTAGTATAAGAATTTCAAGACGTATATTAAGTTTAATCGTTCCATAAGAACATTCTTAGAAGTAAAAGAATAAATAAGACGGGTTAAGATAGACATTAAGTGATTTTAAGATACGAGAATTCGTTTCAGAAATGATTAAGATTTTGAAGGGGTAATTAATATACTTACTTTGTTCAAATCCATTAGATGTTGATTGATGATAACTTACTAATAAGATATTAATCGATGAAGACTCACTAACAAGAAGTTAATTGATGAAGACTCATTAACAAGATAGTAATTGTTGAAAACTTACTAACAAGATATTGATTGGTGAAAACTTACTAATTGTTGTCACAGTAGAAGAAACCTACAAGTATTAACCACTAACCGGTTCCTTTAACCGAGTGTTCCAATTTGCTTTTAGTATCAAGCAGTGAAGTTATATTGTTTAATGTACAAGGTTACTCAGAAAATTACAGTAAGAATGTCCAATGAAATTTTGCATAAACACAATACACATTCTCAGTAGGAAGTCAAGGACACACTTGTTATTGCATACAAATACACAAGGATATTTTCTCCCAGGACTTGTCTCCAAGCAGTAGGTCGCAGCCAACAAGAAGCCATCAAGAGTCGTCAACGAAGAACGAAATTTATTTTTCCATAAAAGAAAAACGATATCCACCTAGATAGAATAGGACAGAGGACTGTACCAATCATATACTGTAAATTTGGATAGTTACCATTATTTTTTGCTTCTACCATGCATTTATATAACTTATGTGACTTAAGGGCTTATATATGTTTAACTTTCAGTTTTCTTGCTTTTTGGTGATTTATTTTTGTTTGCATTCAGTTTCATGTTTCTTAATGTGATTTACTCATATTTGAATTCAGTTTGATGATTCTTTTAATATTACTTAAACAAGTACTTGTTCATTTTCATATTCAGTTTTAATGTTTCTCTGAATGTTACTTGCTCAAGAATTTATTCATGCTTACATTCAATTTTGATTGTTGCCCTTAACGTTACTTAATCAAGGATTTGCTCATGTTTACATTCACTTTTGATGTTTTTGAGTTAAAGTTTCAAAATGATTTCCAAGAAGCATAAGTTAGGAGTCCTCTTGTAGGTATAATATTTGCTTCAGCTTAGTTAACGCTGTCGGAGTCAGCGAGGTAGCGGGCCGAGACTGTAATAGTGTGGCACAGTGTCGTTATTCCAAAAAGACAATAACTTAATAATACTTAAGAAAAGGGCACGAAACGGTTAATACGGAAGAAAAGAGAAAAGGGAAATAAGATAATGATTTTTCTTAGCGAAAGGATTTGGTTACTCAAAACATTAGGCTTTTAGCCATTAGACATCTGGTTTTCATCTCCCCCAAAAAGCCTCTGTCCGTACCAGTGATTAGTGACCAACAAGAGATTATGGGCGACGAGCGATATCCACCAGGCATCTTCGAGAAATTGGAAACTACTCTCATTAGCGCCTATGACTAATCGGCGTTCCCTTCGTGAACAGGTCAGAGAGAGCCATCTGGCATACGTTAAAAAGGAATTCTATGACCCGTTGTTCAAAGGAGGGGAGTGCCGAACTCTTAAGTGCTCCACCCTCTCGAGATAGACCTAAGGACTTCGACGAATCAAAAGCCATGAGTGTTGGTCATAAGACAGCCCAAAAGAAGTATCAACGAATGACCTATGAGGTTACCAAGGGATACGCCCCCAAGAAGCCAGGACATGAAGAAGGAGGCGTATACAAATTCAGAGCCTACGAATCATTGTAAAAGACATGACAGGAAGGCGGTCTTGTATAATGTCTGTAGCCACTAAGACACAAAAAGTCTTTCAGAAAATGCCACACCCAGTCAAAATCCCAAAATTCAAAGGC
The DNA here is from genome assembly GCF_015104395.2 of Macrobrachium nipponense. Classification (NCBI taxonomy): domain Eukaryota; kingdom Metazoa; phylum Arthropoda; class Malacostraca; order Decapoda; family Palaemonidae; genus Macrobrachium; species Macrobrachium nipponense. The sequence continues at coordinate 92,804,922 of NC_061110.1, read as the reverse complement.
GGTGCTAAGGAGATTCCATCCTAACAAAAAGGCCAGACAGAGAGAGAGGAGAGCAGAGAAAAAAGGGGAACAGAGAAGTCGAGAGAAGATAACGACGAAGAGGGGAACGAGGAGAACCAGTGGCGCAGCAACAGGCAAAGAAGAGGGAGAAAGACAGAAGAATCCCCAGAAGAAGAACAGGTGCAAAAGTGTGGTGTGCGAAGCAATCAAAGACAGTGAAAGTGACAATCAATACTCAGTAAAATTCCCTCGTGCCTATAGACTCGTAATTGCAACAAGTGCCAATTAAGTTTTATCAGTCCAAGAGCCCAGTAACTCAGAAGGTGGGAAAACAATTTGTAAGAACCCCTAATGAAGAATAAACTTAATGCAAAGAAACATATCAATTAATTTCTCATCCAAAATTAGAACCCTTTTTGCTAATTCTCCAAAGTATAGCCTCCAGTGTCGGCACACGTTACCTTAGATCTGTGCGCATGAAAGGTCAGTACCGCCACAGATATATATATATATATATATATATATATATATATATATATATATATATATATATATATATATAATACATACATCATACATACATACATACATACATACATACATATATATATATATATATATATATATATATACATACATACATACATACACATACATACATACATATACTATATTATATATAATATATATATATATTATATATATATATAGTATATATATATATATATCGGCACATCCTATATGATCGTGTTGAAACATAAATACCACCACTAAATGTAAACAAAGTGGATAAGTATTGTGTTAAATTGTGTAGTAGATCCGCTACTGGGATTCATTCACAACACAACTAAAGGTTTTATGAGTTTCCAGATTGTAAGATCAAATGATCTCAACAATATGGTTATGATCATCCATTTGTGAAGGTTGTGGTCCCGTGTGGCCAATTTTGATCAGGGCTCCTCTCATCGCAATTTCATCGGCAACCAAAAGTATTTAAAGTATTAAATATTTAAAGTAGGTATCCGTATTCTAGCATCGAGATTCTCTTACAACTTGTTTTATATATGGCTAAGATCATTGTTTCATATTGGTGATACTTCGTTCAGTTTCTTTAAATAGTTATGAAGATTTTACAAAATAAACGCGAAAATTTATTAGCATTAATGTTTTTAAAATGCCGTAAGAATAGGTACAACCCCTAATAACCTTGGATTCAAAACAGTTATAAGAAGGTGGAGGATAATTTCAGCTACCTTAACCACGTCTTGAAATTTTGAAATTTTGTCAACAAGTGGATTAAGTTCATTACTTTAAACAAAATGGTAACCATTACTTTAAAAAATCGTGCTCAAATGTTACAATAGTGATAGCACAGTTCATGAAATTGTCTACACTGAAACAGGAAATCCCGAATTTTGGTATTATGGCTTTACACAAATGAAACGGCGCCTCAGTGGCGTGATCGGTAATGTCTTGACCTGCCACCTCGGTGACCGCGAGTTCGATTCTCGGGAATTCCATTGAGGGGTGAGATATGTGTATTTCTGGTGATAGAAGTTCACTCTTGACGTGGTTCGGAAGTAAACACCATGCAAACAAACAAACATAAATGAAACTATTCGAACATCGTTAAATTTGCGGTAACCTTAAATACCTTGGAATATCTTGCTACCAGGTGGCCAAATTGTGTTCAAAATAAGTGGCCCTGGAGTACCTACCCCAAAGTTTTGAGTCTTCCTCCCCAAAAAAGATTTAAAGGTCTACATGTTATGGATGTCTGGCTCTTTCCCCGAAACAGCTATGATTGTATATCGATTCGTTATTGAAGCGATCTTCATCTTGTGCTAGAACAGTCATTTTTTTATAACAAATTTAAATATTACTGTTACTGTGGACTTAACCCACAACCATTTTTATTAAGAAGCACCCTGAAGGAGAGCTTTTTATTATTATTATTATTATTATTATTATTATTATTATTATTATTATTATTATTATTATTATTATTATTATTATTATTATTATTCTGTTGAATAAAATGGAAGAATTCAGCGAATCAATCTTATATATTATCTTTTTCTATTTTTCTTATTACTCGCTTTTCTGGCTAAGCGATACTTCGCAATAATTGCCCAATATTCATATTGGGGATAATGCTGACAGTGGTATTTTATTTAGAACGTGATTTATTAATCAAAAAATGGTATTATCAGAATACTGGTGTATAGAAAGGCGTTCCTCTGGTCCAGGTCAAGCAGGGGTCGTCGTCGGTGTTGGTATCATTTCATAAGAGAGGTCAATGTCAGGCCGGGATCGTCTATGGTACCATACAACAGTATGCTGATAATACCAGTATACTGATAATACCAGTTTTTTGATTAATAAATCCTGTTCTAAATAAAATACCACATCAGCATTATCCCCAATATGAATATTGGCCAATTATTGCGAAGTATCGCTGAGCCAGAAAAGCGAGTAATAAGAAAAATAGAAAAGATAATGTATAAGATTAATTCGCTGAATTCTACCATTTTCTTCAACAGAATTTGTTTAAAAGAGTGTGTTCTCCCAAAATATTATTATTATTATTATTATTATTATTATTATTTTATTATTATTATTATTATTATTATTATTATTATTTGGAAGAAGACCCTCTTTTAAACAAATTCTGTTGACTAAAATGGCAGAAATTCAGCGAATTAATCTTATTTATCATCTTTTTTATTTTTCTCATTACTCGCCTTTCTGACTCAGCGATACTTATTATTAAGAAGTATCGCCGAGTCAGAAAAGCGAGTTATAAGAAAAATGGAAAAGATAATATGTAAGATTAATTCGCGGAATCCTGTCATTATTATTATTATTATTATTATTTTAATTATTATTATTATTATTATTATTATTATTATTATTATTATTATTATTATTATTATTATTATTATTATTATTATTATTATTATTATTATTATTACGAGTTTTCAAGCTGGCCCACAACTGTACCTTTTATTTAGAAAGAATCAACAAGGGTCATGAATTCATCATCATACACGAATAACAATGAAGCCTACTATTTGCATAAATAAATATCTGCGGTTTATGTAGACCCGTGTGTCATGAAAAGGCACTCCTTTATTCACCCCTCTATTCACTCCTTTATAATAGCATTGCCGTGGAAGAAAGGCATATGTGCTGCTGATGATGGTCCCCTGTTAATGGTGCTGGGTGTCATCAGGGGCAGTGTTTTGGAGACGCCATTAGTAGGTCAAAGGAGTCCCATATGGAAGCCCTGATCTCATTAACTACTATCAGTGGGCCGGTTAACTTGATGTTAGGGTATATGTCACAGAGAGAGAGAGAGGAGAGAGAGAGAGAGAGAGAGAGAGAGAGAGAGAGACTTTGATTTTCACCCTCGCGTCTCCGGATAATATTTTCTCTTTAGATCTTTTTCGCTACGTATACATCCTTGCTTTCCATCTCTTAATTGGTCAGTTTCCTTTTACGAAGTCGCGTAAAAATGCACAGTTTGAACGAGGGCAGATATATGTGAAATACGTTATGAATCACAGATGCTGTCATGTCATGTTTAAGAATATTTTTGCCCCTCCAAGTTAATCCCACTAACAAGTAAGGTTCCTGAGGAGTGTTATGTACACGTGCACACTTCTACTAAAAATTAATCAACCGCATTTGTGTATTTATTTGAAGATAAACATTATCCAGCGACTCTCGTCGCCATGAACCTCAGAGTATGACATATGTTCAAAGGGTGATTACAACTAATCTCGGTGAGAGCGCCCAATTATCTCACGTTTAAGAGAGATCAGCAGAACAGTTCGCTGCAAATCAACTCCCACATCCCAATAGATTTAGAAGATTTCCTCTACCTCGACCATAGGCACTTCACCTCCTCGCCCGAAACGAGAGGCAGGAGATCTGATGTTTATTGGCGTCTCACGTCATCTTGCTATATAAATGGCGACGTGTTTACTTATTTGTGTCACTGCAAACAGGTTACTGATCCTGTAAACAGACCGACGCGGTGGAGTTTGTTTGCAATCTCAGCTCCCCTCTGTTGCTCAAACCAGGATTCCATTAGTATGATCAGTTTCCGGTTTAAGGAGGGTAAATAGATTGACTCACACTAATATTTGTTTCGGGATTTATTGTTCTTCCGGTTGTATTTCTGTTCCTGCTGTGACATATTTGGTAAGACGGTCAGTTTCAGCAGCCGTAACTATGATTGGTCGGTCTTTGAATGATGAATAGACAAGCATGCAAATCCAGTGCTTTACTTTTTGTTTTGTCAATAGATAGATCTTTCAGTACATCAATAAAAAAATACACATATATAATATACTTGTGTCTATTATACATACATGTATATATACGTATGTTCTTGCAAAAATCAGTGTTATCAAACTGAAATTTAAAACAAACTGTATTTCTTTTCTATGCTCAAGCTTTCACATATTTAGTCTCTCTCTCTCTCTCTCTCTCTCTCTCTCTCTCTCTCTCTCTCTCTCTCTCTCTCTCTCTTACTGTTTTATAAACGTCCAGTATCGTCGAGCTTGCGCTGGTGAAAATATGAAATACTTTAGATCATGTTGAGTGACCTCAAAATAATCACGGTTTTTGTCATCGTTTCTCTTAGTCTTGGGATTTTTTTTTTTTTTTCAACCTTTGACAAACTTTTATCGATACCAGTTGACGGAGACGTTGTGAATATCCATTAACCCAAGTTTATTTCAATCTTTCCATTCTCATCTCCCTACCCCGACCCCACTCTACCCTGGGTACGTCGAAAATACTTTGGGTTTATATGTCAACAAGAATTTTGGTCGTATTGTCTGTCACGTGTAGAAGAAAGTTTTCTGTAAGATGAAGTTTTACGTATTTTTTTTCTTTTTGTGCTGTTCGTTCTTAAGAGGATGACATCAGATACGTCTTGCTTTAGTAGCTTGACATCAGTAATGCAGAAATGTCATGCGTCTTCCTTTTCTTGTGAAGATGAAGTCAAGCTCGCCGCCTGACATTCTGGCCACGACGGAGAGCGAATGTTTCAGGATAGTTTTAGCTGCTCTAAGTAAGTTTATCTGATGCGTTCGCCCACTTTCCACGCAAAAGTCGTTCGCGTGGCGTGTATTTGATTTCGTTTGTCTCAGTATTAAAAAAAAAACAAAAAAAACAAAAGTTTGTATTTGTAGACTTCTCTTGACCATTAGTAATTCATAAATGCCAGTAGACACCAGTCGTTACTCGTACTACTGGCATTAGAGTTGGTGTGACGGTGAAGTAGTAAATATACGGAAATGTATATTTGTAAATCTCCTACGTGCTTCATTTGTTCATTTATTACCACTGCGTATCTAGCACAGAATGGATTTACTTGTTTTGTATTTGATGATCGGTATGAATTTGAATTGGATCATATATTGAGATGAAATTTTTTTTCATAAGTATTCACGATTACAATAAGAAGCAGAACACAGAGAGTTGTGTATATACTGCGAAAGATAGATAGTAACGTAATAAGACAGTAAGAATACAGCTCATTGCTCTTACTGGAGCTGAGGTTCAGCATCAGACTTACAGCCTTCGAAATTGGTCTACAAGCATTTCATAACCGTACTTCTTCCCCTTATGTCCATAACCTTATGTGAGTTTCAAGCGGTTTCCATTTCTCACAAAACATGTTTCAGCTGCTGGGAATCAATCTCATGTGGAATTCCTTAGTTAGGATATTACCTTTCCTGTTTTTTTTTTGTCTCGTTTTTTTTTCTAATCAGGTCACATATGTACCACGCAACATTTCCGTCTATTTTTTTTTCAATTTTATAGAAGATCTGTATTTGTTTATCTGGATTTCGGGTGTGTAATAATTATTTTCGTTTCCTTAGTTACATCAATATTTTCTTCGTTTTTGTAGGCAGTTATTTAGTTTCATTCCCGCACTTAATTCTTGAATCGACCTTGTGACTCGCATAGCTGTCCATACCTTTCCAGTAAAACCTCATCCATATTCATGTATGCCTGACGCGGCCTTCCACTTAGAGTCGCTCCAGAAGTTAAATTTTCGTAATAATACATACACGCACATATACAATATGTATATATATATAGATATATATATATATATATATTATATATATATAGTATATATATATCATACCACACGGGCGTATGATGCAATCACGGTGGAAGATTAGGTATTTTTATTAACACCGAAATGAGCAATGGGGCAACATAAAATAATAACAGAAAAGTCGACAAATGCAAACGTCGGGCATGGTGTTTTGATATTTAAGAGATCGCGTATTTATGTCATTGATTTTTTTATTTATGCAATGAAATGAACAGAAGATCAAGGAAAGAAACAGAAGATACTACTGCCGCCCAGTGAACAATCATCTCCGGGGGAAAACAAAGTCAGGTTGAGAAAGAAGTCACGGGATTACAGAAGATTTCTTAAGTTTTTTCACTGAAAAAAGTTATATTTTTTGGATATTTTTGTCCCTTTGGAGACTATTTTACACTTAATTTTTGGATACTTACAAAACCATTTTGGAAACGATTTAGCGTTGGTTTTGGAGACAATTTCACATTCATCTTGGAGACGATTTCATAATGATTAATAAGACTTTTATAATAATTTTCAAGGCGATTTCACAATCATTCCCTCTAAAACCATTCTAAATTTTCTGCTTAAAAATTCTGCCACGAATGGGATGTATCGAGTGGTATGTATCATGGGGGTTAAACAAAATCTACGGTGGCCTTTATTGACCTAAGCATTGAATTAGGTATCTGGACTAGGAGTTAACCTGGTTTGAAACGGGGCGTGGGGCTAGCAGATTCACCCACGAAATATGTAGCAGAGAATCTGAGGGGATGCGCCTTCTGGGACCTTCGACTCTCAAGTTCGAAAGCACAGATGTGCTTGTGAAGTATAGAATAACCCTCCCTTTTTTAATGATTTTCCCCAACATCAATATATATATATATATATGCTGTGGAGAGAGAGAGATTCGCCTAGATCGACTGAACTTTTGAGAGTGGGGCGAGGGACTTGTCACGCCCATTCCGGCTAAAGTGTGATTTTAAATTCATAGCGGCATTTACGTTTTAATCCATCGAGATTCCAGGATTACCATGGCATAACTACCAATCAGGGCGATCCCTGAGGCGTAAGCCAAAGGCTGCAAATTGTAGAGTAAATTGAATTTGTCGAGTGCGACCGTATATATGTATATATCTACACCGCAACGGCGTCAAATAAACTCCCGTCTGATAAAGAGGCCACGGCGCTCAAAAAAACAGACAAATAACCAATCAGTCACGGCAAAAGTAACGGGCAGCGCTACCTGGAGTGATGACGTGATTATAGATTAGTTGTAATTTATTCATCAGAAGACTGTGTTGCTGTTTTTTGCTAACCTTTTTATATCCTGTATTGCCTATTTTTGCTTTCTAGAGAGAGCTGATAGTGATGGTTTTTCATTACATGAATTTCGCTCTACGCAGAGGTGAGGCTGCAAGCCTCACTTGCTACTTTAGCGTTTTTCATTAATAAATGTAAGCGCCTCAGTGGCTTGGTCGGTATGGTGTTGTCGTGCCATATCTGTGGCCGCAAGATCGATTCTCAGGGATTCCATTGAGGTGTGAGAGATGTGTATTTCTGGTGATAGCAGTTCACTCTCGACGTGGTGGTTCGGAAGTCACGTAAAGCCGTTGGTCCCGTTGCTGAGTAACCACTGGTTCCATGCAACGTAACAACACCATACAAACAAACAATTAATAAAGATAATAATATTAATTATTATTATTATTGTTATTATTGTTAACCTTAACATTCATCAGCGTCATCAAAATTCTTTGCAAAAGTTAATTTACATATTTTTAATATGGATCCTTTGTCTTTTAAAACAAACAATTTTTTTTTTCTCGCTTCCAATCCACTCGAACAACATCGGACGCAGCAGCGTTTGATCTTCCATTTGCATTTCTTGAAAAATTATTTGTTCCTTCTTTTTGTGAAGTCAAATCGAGTCTAGATAACTCACACATTATCTCTCTCTCTCTCTCTCAACTTTCATGAATGTTTTCTACTTCTTGACAGAAACTTTTTTATTTTGCTAGTTTTCATCTTTCTTGATGCGCAATCCATGTCGCCGTCTTAGACCCAAGATTTCTTCTTAACCTTTCTAAGAAGAGCATCCAGAGGATTTCTTGGTAATGATGAGAGCGCCATTTAAATGTTGAAACTGTTATTAAAGCAGTCCAACAAGTAGGACTTCTAGTAGGACTTTCAGAATATTTCATAAAAGGATTGGTCTTGGTAAAAGTAATTGTTGTTCCCCTTAAGAAGTTATACAGGGTGTCCGTAAAAAGTCCCAGTATATGGTACTGGGACTTTAATGGAACCCTGTATACCCAGGGACTTTATGGACACCCTGTATACCCAGAATCAGTATGATCAGTATAAGTGAGGCTTGCCCAATCTAGTGTAAAAGTTATCGCACAGTCGAGAAGTAGTTCACTCAAATTACTTTTGTGTATTCTACAGGGAAAAGTAGCAGGAAATGAGGATAAACTAACCCCAATGAAACGCTGGCATCAGTTTCCGATTATATATTTATTATGTCAGCAGTTCAGCTGCACAATTGAAAAGAGTAGGTCTTACATCACAAGCAAGGAATCATAAATTCAACGAAAATCTGCTAATTAAAAAAAAAAAATTTTTTTTGTCTATAACAGGGGCTATCAGTAATTACATGGCGAATAGTCCTGTTACGTCATTTGCCACTTCCTCGTTCAGTAGGAAAAGAGAGATGACAGATATTCATAATGATCACCCAATGCGAGGAAGTAAAAAAAATCTGCCTGTCTGACGCACCAACCATCTCAGAGTGACAAGATTCTGAGGTTAAAAATCATGAATAAAGCTGCCTTAACGGCCGCATGTTTGAATGACCGACATTAGACAGCATTATTATTCTGCGGCTTTTCAATTCATTTCTTATTTTCAAAGTGATAGGCTGGGGCAGGGGTAAAATTGATTTATAAAGTGATAAAAAGTGATGATATATTACTTAGGGATAGTGCCTGTGACGTCTTCGAAATTCCGTTTTCTCTTCCTGTTCGAAATCCAGGTGAGTTTTCGTTCTCTCCTTTCCCCTTCCACACTGATCACTAAATGGCAGCACGGGCTCTTGCTCCGACAGCAGCCCGTAAAATCGCTAATCATGCGCAGATGATGTTTATGTGACGCGTGGTGATTCCTAAATGATTGATTATTCGATAATCACGAATGACGCCATGGTCGTCGTTCGATAACAGTTCTCGACCGTCAAAGGTGCCTAATCTCGCTAAAAATTAGTTTTATTCACTTGGTAACAAAAAGCTTTTAAATCAGGAATATCATTTATTCCGTTGACGATGCCGCGTAGATTAAGCTGGGCTTTATGCCAGCACGGGCTCTTCCTCCATGGTAGCATCAGACCATAGGAATCATATTTTGATTAGGAATCATATTTTGATTAAAAATGGTCAAGTGAACTTTAAACTTATGAATTTTATTCCGGCATTTCAGCAGATGTATACCTTCCGATGTAAACATTTTCCCTGGACCATTGTAAGGCAATAGCTCATGTTTTTACATGATTTATAAATACCAAAAGCGCTACAAGGGTCTCAACAAATACTTACTTAATCTTATTTGTATGTTCATAATATAAAGATGATAAAAAAAACTTAGTGAGCTCACTATCTTAAAATGTTGGCTTATCGTGAACGATGGTTGTAATGAATAATGATAATGACAGTTTTATGCTTAATTTTTCACTATAATGACTACATACTGTTTCATAAACCACCGTTAGTTGACAACAATATGTTTGCTAATAATCGTTGAGCATATCTTCAAACAAGATTTAAACAGTGGAAAAGTGTCTGGGAAATTTTTATTCCGCCTGGCGTATTCGCCCATTGTTATTTTTAATTGCTCCAATCTTTCACGATATTGGATCCCCTGGCATCGAAGAAGAGAGACGGTAAGCAATTCTGGAGCCATTTTTGTTTATCCAATGCAAAGGGTTTGGGGGGAAACTGATCGAAGTATACGCTTCATAGAAAACGAATCGATTTTTTATAGTTCACAGAAAATGGTTCACTTTGAAGGGGCCACTCCGTCATTGAGAAGAAGCCTTCGGATCACAGCAAAGTGAAGTGATTAGTTTTGAAGTCGGACTGTTAAGAGAGGCAAAGGGGCCTCGTAAGCGTATTCAAACTTACGATCTCGAGTGGGAGAAGAGACTTACCCTGGAATGAAGGGGAATAACTCTGGAGTGTACTTTTGCCCGTTACATTCACAACGTATGCTCTAGGACTTCAAGCTCGTAACTCATGTAATGAAAAATAAAAACTAATGGCAAACTCTGCACTCTTAAAAGTTTTAAAAGTTGTTAGCAACTGCCTTGTGGTCTTTACTAGAAGTCTTTATAGATATCGTAGGCGTAACTGTTTCATGCATATGTATTTAGGTTTGGTCATTATTTCTAAAAAAAAAAAAAAAAATAGAATGTTACGTTTGTTCATTGTGCATCATTTGCCCTGTTTTCGTTGGTGTAACAGTCACTTAGTAGGAATATGTTTAGTCTTCTCAACTGATTTATATCCATCTTAGCAGCACACACACACACCACACAACACACAGCCTACATATATCGTACACACAGCCACCACACACACATATATATATATATATATATATATATATAATATATATATACTAATATAATATATATATAATATATATAGTGATTGTATGTTTGCTGGACGGCTGTGTTCAAAATGTGTTAAATGTGTCTTCGGTTTCCAAGACGCTGTAGCATATAGTCTATGAATATGCAATTTAGGGGTATATGAAATATAAAATCCCCCAACCGAAGTCACGCTTAAAATCAGACATGCAACACTTTCAGAGGAATGATAGGAACTGAATAGCTGAATAAAAAACGACATTAGTATATAAATAAGTAGAAATGGAAGAAGAGCTACCTGAGAGTTTTATGTAAGATGAGAGAGAGAGAGAGAGAGAGAGAGAGAGAGAGAGAGAGAGAGAGAGAGAGAGAGAGAGAGAGAGAGAGAGGAACCCTCTTGTTGATTCATGATGTCAGAGACCCTCTTAAAAAAAGGAAACTTTCTTTGAGACAAATGCAGCTGAAACGCTTTAATTGAGACACACGCCAAAGTTTTTCCAGAGCCAAATGGGGGAGCGGCTGAAGACGAAGGCAGCCCCTCGCTAGAATTAGCCTTATGTGAACATGCTAAAAGTCTTCTCCGAGTTGAATTGCTACTGTGTGTGTGTGTGTGTGTAAGGCTGGTCGGATGGACTCTCTCTCTCTCTCTCTCTCTCTCTCTCTCTCTCTCTCTCTCTCTCTCTCTCTCAAGTACAGTGAGTTAATGGGGAACTTATATATCCCATAGTCATGAGGATTGTTGTGATTGTTTGTTGTAATAACTCATGTTATTAAATGTTCACTGAGAGGAATTTTAACGACTGAAGAAAATGTCGCTGGATACATCAGTCCTTGGCCATACGCGAATTGGTAGTTGCATACGAAAGCGGATAATGCCTTTGATGATGATTCGTTTTAAACGTTACAGTTGTCTTAGATAAAAGGAAGACAGCTTTATTTTCAGGAAAGGGATCATTGAAGTTTTGACGTTTTTTTACATTCTAGGTTAAATGCAATGTATTTTGCCGCAGAAAAAAAAAGTATTTTTTTTTTTAAAACCACTAGGGAATCACCTTTCAAAAATACACAGGCAAAGCAGGAAAGCATACGTGATGAATAAAACCTTTCTCACTTTATAATAAGCAAGCGTGTGAACGAACTTGCATGGAGGAGAGAAGAGAGAGAGAAGAGAGAGAGAGAGAGAGAGAGAGAGAGAGAGAGAATAAAACACCCCTATATTATAACAACTTGAGCGCGTTTGTTTTTTCCTATAACATTTAATTTTTACCTCCTGGCCTCGCCCCCAACCTCTGGCTACCTCACCTTAGCAAATGGGCCCCCATAATTTCTACAGTTAAGCAACAAAGCTGCAGTCTAGAGACTTTGTGCTTCCATTTGGCCCAAAGGTAACGCGATAAAATGGAAGCTAATTTGTCGGGAGCGGGCCTAACTTTCCTATCAAAATTGGGTTTGCGATGTAACTTGATCTTTTCATTACCGGATCACAGGACAGTGTTTAACGTACCTGCCTCAATTCGCGCCCAAGGTATTATGTCTGAGGACAACGAAGGAGGATAGAGCGAGAGGAGGAGCAGGGGAGAGAGAGGGAAGAGGAGAAGGAGAAAGGGGGTTGGGGGAGAAAGAAAGGGAATTGGTTATGGAACTTGGAGAGGTGGGAGGAGGAGTACGGGAGAAACTAAAAGCTATGTGATTAAGAATATGGGGTAAAGAAAAATGTATTTAAAGACAACTCGGTAATAATAATAGAAATGATAATAATAATAATAATATTTAAAATGTCCGTTTCAGCTTCATATACGTTTTATGTGGAAATAGAAAAGCTCTTGGACAGTGTTAATATAACTGATATGGGTATAATTTTTAACAATGATTTGAGAGTTTCCCATCAAATGATAAAGATAAAGTTTATTGCACATATGAAGATACCATTTTCATATTTAAAGAAGGAATGGCCAGTAAATCATTGGAAGATGAAGCTATAAATCAGTAGATTGTTTTTGTCCAATTTTTTAAGGTTACATGAAGCGTGCATTACTGTAGTTTTGATTATTGAGTCAGAGGTGAAATATGACTCATGGTTTTTTATGCCCCGTATATCATTCTTCTATAGGCTAAAATTGCCTGGCATTTCGCAAGGTTTCACGAGTGTCTGGACAGAGAAATTCCCTTCAGGTTGAAGGAAGAAGAAGGGAGGGAACTCCTCCTCCTCCTCCTGCCAAAGACTTGTCAATGGGTTTTATTAAACCCTTCCCTCGCGGCATGTCGGCCGCATTCAGCTCTCTTCTGCTTTGATGCAGATATACCCCGTTTTGCTCGTTTGGACTCTCGCTCGGGCTGGCTAGCTGGCAATTACATGAATCAAATAAAATTCAAAACTGAGTTTTGCGTCGCCCAAAGAGATTTGCATCTCGTGCGTGCGCCGCGGACCCACGCAAATCCACACCACCACCACGACTTCTTCTTCTTCTTCCTTTTCGTTAATTGGAGTTCAGGGATGTGCGTTCTTCTCTCTCTCTCTCTCTCTCTCTCTCTCTCTCTCTCTCTCTCTCTCTGAAAGCTTTCTCCTTTGCTCGGAGTTAATTGACCCTTTTAATGTGCGTTTTGTTTCCTTGGTAGTTTTCATTGCTGTCGTGACAATAATAATAATAATAATTATAATAACGACGAGTTACTTGTGACGTAACGCACTTGGGTTAGGTGTGTATATATATATATATATATATATATATATATATATATATATAATATATATATATATATATAATTTAAAAGTTCACATTGCAATTCCTTTCACAAAGCATAGTGTATTAGAAGTATATATGTACGAAGCTTATTATAGCTGTGGACTTGAACAGTATACAACTCGGGGAAAAAGAGTAGAGCAGAAAACCATACATGCAGACAAACATCACAAAAAGTATAACTGTTGATCAGATTGTTGGGCCCTTAAGTCAGTTCTAAAAATCTTCCCCTAAAGAGCCAAAAAGATGATTTTGTTCAAAATTAGGACTTTGATTTTGGAAAGAATTCAACTGACTAGGTATATTTCCAAAATTACTAATACCCGCACCGTGACCAATTTCTTCGCTTATATTTATTAATTTCAACAATGCCCGAGTTTCCATTGAAAGGTATTATTTGACACAATGAGGGCGCCATCAATACATCTCGTGGATCTGTTCAAGAATTTAAACGCAACTTAATTTTAATTGACCATTTTTTTTATTTATTCTATGATCCCTTTCCCGCGCGTGTCGAGCTAAAGAGCTGTAATTATTCTATATATTGTATTATTTATATATATATATATATATATATATATATATAATATATATATATATATGTGTGTGTGTGTGTGTGTGTGTGTGTGTGTGTGTGTGTGTGTGTAATGTGTGTGGATACGTACTCACAGCTTGTAATTATTTTATCTTTTATCGGATATGGTATTTTTCTAATATTCCCAATCATACCCCTTTATGGCAAGAAAGTTTTCCAGCATCAAATGTGCACTTTATTTAAAAATTCGCGGTGATTCTGAAATAAACGCATTCGCGTCCTAATATCCTCAACGGCTTCGCTAGGTAGTTCGAAACTATTGAAGCCGTTTGACAAAAGTGTTTCGGAAGAAGGAGACCTTTCGCTAATACCGAAGAATACCGACGAGAGGTCACGTGATATGAATACTGAAAAGCCCTTCGGCTTTCATCGGGTTTGTAAGAAATGGAATTTCGTTTATGATTCTGCGTTAAGAAGCTGGGTCTCTCTTGCTGCCTGGAAGAAAATGCGTACGAGAAAGTATTCGGCTTCTTTTCATAGGATTGTATTTAATAATTTGCATAGAAATGCTTAATTGTTCTGAAATGAGTTTTGGCAACAGTGCATGCAAGCAAAATAAACGCGCTATTTATATATTGCACATTCTATGCTGAGGACCCTTGCTGAAATAGAAACATTTTACGTAACGGAGCTCATTTTAAAATGGAAATGTAGGCGATTCAAGTTGCGATGTTAATTTCTGTACGAAAATGCATCTTAATATTATACAGACTTTATTCAGTATTTTATTACGACATAACGACGACTTGAAAGCAGGGAAAGAAGAGTAACAGAAGATGGCCAAAAGTAAGAAAATAAAGATGAAATTGCAAAGAATTAAAGGATATATTGCATCCTGACGTCAACGGCCAGCGATGCAATGGAATGTTATTACAGAAGTTACAACACAGAGGAAATACTGAGGACGAACTGAACACGAAACGGGGAAATTATTGTCGAAGACGATATCCAGAATCTGAACTTTTGACAGCTTCCATCTTTCAGAGCCTTTGTGAGATTTGGAACGATGGAGGGAGGAGTCTGAACAACACTGACATGTAGTAGAGTAGGCATATGTGGAATGCCTGTGCGCCACATATATATGACATGTCCTCATATGTTTGGGGCTGGAAGGCCCCCAAATATCAAAAGACTAATTTTACCATTTATGGAATATGGCGAGGTATGCAGCTTTTGGGAGGGTTATGTCCGTCCTTGCTTTCATCGTTATTGCGTTTGGATGCGTATTGAAAACCCTCTTTTATTACAGTTTCGCCGTTTAATAGAAAGTTATTTTTATTTATTTTTTATTTGGAAGGCTGAGGGCTCTCTGGTATGGATACGTGAAATGTCATTTTATTCCCCTCCCCATCCTGTCCGTCCCTCTTCTCTTTGTGTTTGAGTGCGCTCAAGCAACCTGGCGTGTACATACATACACACACACACTCACACACACACACACACAAACATCTTAGAATTTCCATGAAGTATCGTTTTATGTTTATTTTATTCCTACTGAAGCTAATAAAGTCGTTTTTACCAGTTGGTTGAAATTCCTTCCTTAATCATGGGGACATTGAGTTTGATATGAGAGAGAGAGAGAGAGAGAGAGAGAGAGAGGAGAGAAGAGAGGAGAGAGAGAGAGAGAGAGAGAGAGAATGCGCATAATTTAATTAACAAGCAATAGGAGAGGGGACTTCCGGATAGCCCACGTGATCACCCGAAAATTCATGTGCCCCAGTGAAAGACAGGAGGAGGAGGAGAGCCTTCTGTTTTCTTCTTCCTCCTACTCCCCTTTTTCCATTTCCTTCTCATTCGAGTGACCCCTTCGCGGAAAGAGCGAGCAGTTCTTGAATACTTCTTTTAATTCCTGCTTTTCTCTCTCTTCTTTCGCAGGCATCGGGGAATTATCGGCCAGGGGCAAAAGTTCGCCCAAGAAACCACCGAACTGTGAGCCTAGTCACCTGCAGCAGTGCATGGACCTCCTGCAAGCAATCAACAAAGATCATAATCTTGCCTTCGCTTCCACTGAACCAGAACTCAACAAAATGTGCAGGTATGTCAGTCTGATTGGGAGAGTCGAACGAGAGATTGGATTTCCTGTGTATCAGTTTCAGTCGTCACAGCGTGGAACTTTTTTTCGCATATTGTTTGTACTTTGTGAACAGGCGTTTTTATATGAGCGTTTTCTTACATTGTATTTTGCTTTGTTTACGTGTTTTACTAAAGATTTCCAAACATATTCGTAAATCAAAATTAGCGAGACATTTGTTGATACAAAGTTTTCCATAAGTTGCTATAGAAAGCTCAAGTTGATATTCGAGAAGTGTATTTACGTGCAAAATTGTCGGTGTAGTATCTTTATAGAATTCTATGGATAAATGATAGGCAAAGCAACCATCACGAGTTATTTACGATGTTTACTCTGACAATTGAATTTGTGCCAACATACACAAAATATTCCTTAAGAAATATTTACTCAAATATTGATAGTTAACCGATGATAATCGGCTCAAAACAAACGGTATACATTTTGTAACCCGTTTGAAGCATTTAATGTCAATCATTCGTTAGCGAGGCTCTTGTTTCTTGATTGGAAAACAAACGAACTGACCAAGGCACAGGCGGGCTTCATTTCAGCAGTGCAAAAGAAACCCCCGAAATGCTTGCCACCCGGAGAGTGAGAATTCATGACATTTCCATTTTCCTCTGGGTAAAATGCAGCCGTGAAATCTCATGAGCTGTCGAACAGAACTCATTTCACTCGAGTGCAGTCCTCGGAGCGAAGGCCGCTAAGAAATCAGCTTAACAACCTGCTCATGTCGGAACAAAAGGGTTTAGCAAATATGCCGATAACCTTTTGCATCAATTTTTTGTTATATTTTCAATTCGGTTCGATATCTGCGAGTATTAGTCCAGCTTTGTCTGTGTAGGCAAGAAGCTATACGAAATTATCTCGGGGATTACGGCGTCGTGACTGATGCCAATTTCTGTCGCAATTTTTTATCTTTCGAGTTTATCAAGTCGTGTTTATTCGATCATTTTAATGATAAGGAGATAACAGTATAGATTAAGGGGCCAGTATGAAATCCAGGGGTCTTTTGATGAATGCGCGCGCTCACACAAACACACGCTATAGTATTTATTTGTGTGTGTGTATGTGTATATATATATATATATATATATATATATATATATATATATATATATATATATATATATATATATATATATATATATATATATATTTATATTACACGTCAAGTGTTGATGCATAATTGGCCACTCTAACACACTGGCAACATCTGCAATATTTCCAGAACTTCGTCCTGCCTTTTCAAGGCAGAAGTCTTGAAGTTCCGCGCAAAAACTGTCACTGTGTTGCTCCATTTATTCATTCCCAACCAAACAGCCATAGAGGAATAGCTAATAAATGTGCAATACTATACTCTACTCGTTTTTTTTTTTTCCATCTGTCCATCTGCCTGTGGTGTTTGTGCGTATGGTAACACTGCGTCCCGAGCTTTAAAATGATATCCTATTTCGAATATCAATGGTGTTAATTCGCATACAATAAATTATTAGAACACTTTTCAGTTGCAAATGTACACCCAGATATTCTTTTATTTACATAAAACTTACGCATAGCGTAACTATTTAAAGTCCGCGACGCAGTGTTACCATACGTGACCACCACAGGCAGATGGACAGATGGAAAAAAACAGAGTATAGTATTACAATGGAGTCATATTCCAATACATAGCAATGTACAGCCAAAACCCCGATAAAAAAAACAAGATTCCAACATTAAGATCAGCTAGATATTACTGAAATACGTCTTGCAATAAAATTTTGCATTATATTACTTAAAAAGACTGCTACATTTTGGAATATATTTTCCGCTGAAGCTTAACATATTTTTATGTCTTAAAAAAATTATACTCATTATACTCGGAGTTACTGCCCACAAATAATTTATTTGTGAAAAATAAACCTAGTTAACACTTAACCCAACAAGGAGGATTTAATTTCAGACAGATGGCACTCATTCAAGTAGTAGGACTCGGCGGACTTCATCTTTTTGATGAAAAAAAAAATCCTTTATTTCCACGAAGAAACTCGAACGTCTGATCCTGTTGCGAGGAAAGTAAAAAGTAAATGATTTAAAGCTAAAGCGAACGAGAGAGAAAATAACGCTAGTGTGATGCAGCTTATGACCATTGACGCAATTCTCATCGGGAAAGAAAAGATACCGCAGTCAAAAGCCAGAGAGAGAGGAACAAGTTCAAAAACTTACTCTTAGTTGAATTGAGGGAGGCGGCTACCGAGATTGGAGTTGGGTCGGGGTAGGGGGAAGTATCCTATAACATTTCCATCAAGCTGCATCCCGATATGACACTTCGATCCTTCGTGCAACGAATTCTGCTCCTATTTCACCCCCCGCAACCAAAACCCCTTTCCCCTTTCCCTGCCCCAATACATTCCTACCTCTGCTCAGCTCTTTGGAGAGCGAGAGGTGAAGAATTAAAATAGATTCCTCCGGAATTCCAAATATGCCTCAAGGGTTATTTGAAATCGTATACGACCAAAAACCCTTGAATAGAAAAAAAAAAAACTTATCCTTCCCTAATTAACTACTTCACACCCATTGACATGACCTGAAAATTTCGGCTGGCCACCAGTACAGCCCTTTGATGCTGCCACGTCGGTGTCACCCGGTGAAATTAACACCCTCTAGATTTTAATGAATATGTTGAGAGAGAGAGAGAGAGAGAGAGACGAGAGAGAGAGAGAGAGAGAGAGAGAGAGAGAGAGAGGTGGCACCGGGAATAAGTGATTTCGATATTTATTGCAGTCTGAATTTCATTTAATTTTATTCTTTTTCAATTTGTTTGGGCGAGAATTCAATCCGTTTGCATAGTGGGATCGGGGCCGAGCTACAAATATTTTGGTTGAGAATCGCTGTGATAATAACCTGAACTTAACTCCATACATATGCAGCTGCATAAAAGGAAAAGGAACTGGAAGTTAAAAAAAAATATCTTTAAATCTTCGGGAAACTGCGTTATAAGTCATTTTCCCATATATATGTATATATATATATATATTATATATACACGTACATATATACATTAAGACCCCTATGGTCCATACATGAAGCTTGGGTCGGTTAACAGTGAAGTGTTTCTGGATCAAGATGCTCTTTAATATTCAACTTGACCTTTCTTAAAATACTCCTTACTGGGGATTGGCGAGAAATGACCTTGAATTTGAATAAAAATGATCTCTCTCTCTCTCTCTCTGATTTGCATAACACCTAGATAATCCAGTAATGGTTTACTCTGTTTAATGATAACATCAAAGATCTTCATCAGGTCGTTAGATTTAGATAACTGAGTCTTTGTTTCCTGATAAGATTTTTTTTTTTTTAATTGTATCATTCGTTCTGTGCTATTCCCTTTTATGCTCCTTACGGTTCGTGTCCTTTATATGAGACAAATACTGTTTAGTCCTTTAGGCGAGAAAATATAGGATTTTTTCATCTCTTGGCAGACTGAGTGTTAACACACACACATATATGTGTATATTATATATATATATATATATATATATATATATATATATATATATATATATATATATATATATATATATATTATTATATTTGTTCCAGGAAAACATCGGCATTCTAGTTTTACAAAAAATGGAATTGATAACAGCGATGGAAGATGGGTCAACATTCGTTCTGACTAGGAGCGAAAGGAATTATATATATACTCGTATATCTGACCAGGAGAGAGAGTTTTTTTTTTTTTTTTATTTAACTGTTTTTACACCCCTAATTTGCCTCAAATTTGACATGAAGAGTTCACTGGTTTTGACCCAGAAAAATACGATGCTCAAAAAGTAATGAAGAGTAATATATACATTTAATTCAGTGTATTCTATCTCGTTTTTCACTTTCGTCTGTGTATACTTCTGAAAGTATGTTACTGGAGATGAGTCCCTTTGAGATCCAGTTCGATAAGCTATTACATCATCGGTATCTCTTTCTTCCGTACCAAGACCATTCAACGAGACTCAGCAGGTAGGCGGTCATTTCCGCCATACCTCCATGATTTTGCCAAGTGGATGTCTCATTTTTTTGTATAAATTCTTTTTCGCTTATAGGAAGGGTGGAGGGAGGGAGAGAGAGGGTAAGGGGGAGTGTGAGCGGCGAATGGGGTTGGAATCTTTCATTATCCAGCTTCCCTGTTATGACCGTTGCCTTCCGTCAAGTGCTGGAATCAATTAGAGCGCAAACTCCTCTCGTTAAAATTGCTCCGGTATGTCCGCTTTTGCTTCCAGTCAAATTTAAAATGGTTTCCGCGTCTCTCGTCATTGCTACATGTTTTTTTTCAGATTCTCTCTCTCTCTCTCTCTCTCTACTGTGCCTGTTGTTACTACTAATCATCAGACCTATTTTCCTTCATAAATCTATGACCTGATTGTCTCATAGCATTAACTTCTCATAAAAACACCCATCATTGTCTGCAATTATGGTCACTATGTTGTTACTCGGCACGAATGATTGCGAGAATCGCCAGTCAGTCGTAGATCCCAGGTATTTATTTGAAATATTTCCGTCACTCTTTTTTTCTTTCTTTTTTGCGAGGTAAAGCCTTATCAAAGTATAAGCAGGTTGGAAAGTTGAGGCATCTCCAGAAGTTTTCTCTCGTCCGTCTGTTTTGATCCGCGTCTGAGTAAACAACTGAATACTTTAGAAGCATTTCAAGACGCTACGAACGATTAGGAGGATAAAAAAGAAAGATATAATTATATATATATATATATATATATAATATGTAATGTGTATGTGGTATATATATATATATATATATATATATATGTATGTGTGTATATATATATATATTGTTTATATATATTATATATATATATATATATATATATCTCTCTCCTCTCTCTCTCTCTCGCTCTCTCTCTCTCTCTCTCCGTCTCTCCCATCTCTCTCTCTCCTCTCTCTCTCTCTCAAAAAAAAGAAAAAACTGTACTTCCCTTTTTCCTGGTGTTAATATATACTTGTGAGTAATTTCTGTATACAGCTCATTATGTTTTCCCCGCATTTTTTCAAGTACATATATACTTGGGAGTAATTTCTATATAGCTCATTATGTTTTCCACGAATTTTTTCATGTACAATATTTCTCACCAATAAGAAAAAAAGAAAAAAAAAACACTCATTGCCCCCACCCACTTATCAGTCCTCTATAATGGTTTACGAAATCCTCCCTAGAATTATAAATTCATTGGTTACCGCTGGGCATAATTATGTCGACTTTTGATTCGATGGCGCTGCTTTGGACTTCGTGTTTGGTTATTTCGCTCCTATTGGCTGTTTAATTCCATTTAAACAAATCAGGAGCATCTTTGTGACCTCTTTTCATAAAAAAAAAATAGTACCATTAATGTCGGTTGCGCAGAACATATTGGTGAGTTTGTATCTCTTTCATTGTAGAGAATGGTGGTCTATTAATAGACTTGAATTATGGTCGCAAATATGATTATCTCATCTTCCTTACGATATTAATTAATATTATCATCACTTGGGGAAACAAATCCACTATTATGTATTTTTACAAATATATACTGAAAAGATGACTCGTACAGATTCTCGAAAGTTCTGTTTAGCTTTATTTTTTTTTAATATATTTGTACAGATACATAAATTACTGTGGGTTTGTTACTCCATATTATAAGAATCGTGCTACTGTGCGTATGTTTTAATTAGTTTCAATATTTTTATTTATTTATTTTATTTCTATGTATTTATTTTATTTATTTTTATTTATTTATTTAAATATCATTTATTTCATTTTATTTATTTTATTTTATATTTTATTATTTTGTCAGAATGATTGCGTTGCTATTGTCGTGTAACAGCATGCATTTTTCATGCATTTTTTGGACTTACATATGTAATAGACTTGAGGACAGTATTTTGAACAACGTTTTGCTGTTTTAAATATCACACGCTTGATTATAACGCTCCCTTTTTTTAGACGTTATTTATCTTCTCTTCTCCGCGTGCAGCACGATGGAGTCCGGGCTGGACTGCGTGCACAACCACGTCACGCGCTGCTTCGACGAAACTCGCCAGAGGGTGATCTACCAATTACTGACGGGGACGGAGGATGTCATCCAGAGCCTCTGCACTAAAGGACACTTCAGGGACCGTGAGTATCCTTCCGTTTTTTAATTAGACTAAAAATCGATCACTTTACAAGAACACCCAGATCGGAGAGATGATCTCGGTGCTGGCGCTCGTTGATCGCCCCAGTTCGTTAGTGTTCTCGGTTTGATTTCGTGCGCTAATTTATTCATTTTATTTCATTAATCGGAGCCTGTGTATGCATCTACACAGAACCCTACACTCTTTGATACCTTGGTTCACTATTTACTTCTTCGCTCAGCAGAGTTTCTCTCCTAAATGTGTTACAATTTGATCATAAGTAAAGATAGGAAGTTTCTTCGAATTTCTTTCATTTGGTTTTTGCGTCGCCATTCGTGATTTGGGAATTGAATTCTTACTTTACGTTTCTTATTTAATAACTGTTGAACTGCTGTATAGTCTGTTTGAATTTTCAGATGTTTTCAAAATATTTCTTTTCGTGGCTCGTAGAAGCTGGAGTTATGTTCATATACTTGATAAAGTTTTTCTATCTTAAATTAGAAACATATGGGATTTCCTGTAAGAATGTTTCTTGATAGTTTCACGACTGCAGTAACTGAAACCATTAAGGCATCTTCAGAAACTATCATGTTTTGCATTATTGACAGTACATTTAGCCGCGAAACTTCGAAAGGAATATTTGTTATAACTTCCAAATACTTTCGGGCCTGAACCACACTGTATTGACAGTACATGCATATGTCTTTGTACATGCATGAATCGTCATTGAGGTAAATGAACTTCTAAAGGGATTATTTTTAATTGAAAGCCTTTAGAATATAAATATATGAAGATACTTTAAAAAAAAAAAACTTTGTTACTGATGATTCTGATAATAAATGATTCTGACAATGACACCGAAATAGAGCTGCGTGTAGCTATTTAAATTTAAAGAGAGCGTCTGTACAGAGAAAGGTAGAGATGTGTCTGCGTTTTTATTATCTCCCGTTAGGTTTTTCATAACGGCTCTCCAGCGTTAGTTTAGTAATCACAAGTTCTTTTTTTTATTATTTTGAACCCAGGATAAGTATAAAATGCAACGCGTGAATCTTCAGGATAGAAAAAAATTCAGAAATGAAAATGTCTGACACTGGGTATGAAAAGTGTCCCCGTTGAATTTCGTCAAATTAATTATACTTTGGAAATCTCGTGATTATAACCTAATTAGCTTCGGTTATCCAGGCTTTTCTGTAATCAGTGTCTTACACCATCGGAGAATATAACCGCAACATTCATAATGAAATCTCTCTCTCTCTCTCTCTCTCTCTCTCTCTCTCTCTCTCTCTCTCTCTCTCTCTCTCTCTCTCTCTCTCTCTCTCTCACGAGACTCACGGGAAGTAAGTCAAACTTATTTATACCGAGTGTCAGTTTCACCAAGGCAATAGACCAGGGACGATCAATTATTCGTTATTCAACCGCCATCCGTCGCTCTCTTAAATGTCAAATGTTGACGCCCTGTTTACAGATTCCCCATCCTCAGAAATGCATGAAAATATCAAAGTGAAACGACTGCAGGCTGGGAGTAAGTTTATTGTTCTAACTCATCATGATTTGCGGTGTTCTCCCTCATCACAATTAGCTCATATTGATGCCATTATTCGTCGACATTCAAGGTAACTGAGACTAGGCTTATGGCAGCAGCAATTACATTGTGTTCTTATTTTCCCGACCGATCTATTTTCCCGACGCTGCCAACGAAGTAGGGGAAGGGGGGGTTGGGTTTGAGCATTGTATTCGTTTGTGTAGACGATATTCTCGAGTACAGATGACTGGGGTTCGATAAAACCATGAGAAAAGATGTATTGGATGATTAACCCTTTGAATGTTTCGGGGAATGTTTGATCTCTTCCTGGTTCCATCCTGGACAAATGTAAACAATACTTGGCCGCACCGAAGCATTTCATTATCGCCTGTTTTCAGGAACAATCGAGTCGACAAACAAGAGTTTGTAACAGAGCCCAGAAATACACGCGTGTTCTCCGTACATGCTAAGTACTGTATATGGATACATGCACATATATATATGATCAAGTACTAGTATGTGTTTGAATTTGGATGAATATAATAGATACTGTTTGATCTAAATGCGAATTTTTAAGGTGTTTTAAATCTTTTCCTTTGAATATGGACTTTCCAGGTACTATAGCGAGTGTTTTATGCTTTGTAATCAACAAATAAAGCGCATGGTAAAAATAGCCCTCTATGTCTTGTTGCATCTGGTTTGAAAATATCCTGCAGGGGACCCCGGTTTTAGGTGAACTGCATCCAGAGGAATCACGTAATCATTTCGCACTGTCCGAGAACTGTAAAGAGCAGGAGTTGGTTCAATATCTCTCGTGTCTAAATGCGGAGAGAAAAATAAAGCAACATTCACAGATTGCTTTGCGAAAATAACTACCCGACTCGCTTGTCGAGGGAACAAATGAAGTGCATTATAGGATTTGCCTGGCCCCTTATTTCCCTTCCTCTCTCGTAATCAACTTTCCCTACGCCGTCTTTTGTCTCTGGAAGACGCGAAATTCGCTACTAAATTTGCATTTTCCCCCTTAACCTGCCTCTCTGGAGTCACCTCCATAAGGGAATGATCGAGTCTCGTCTCTGTTTCTTCTGCAAGTGATGATCACTGCTTGGAAGTTTCTGCTCCTCGCCGATTTTCTCTTCCTGGATTTTTACTCTTCTTCTGCGAGACCTCTTTTATGAACAGGGAGAAGAGAGCGAATATCAGGGGGAAGGTCTCGAAGGAAGACGTGAATATACGAGAAAACAAATAATCTACAGGGTAAGGAAATACTCGACGAAGAACCGGTTAAAAATGAGAATCATTTGGGAGTGAACAGAATGCCTTAAAGCATTGCTGGAACAGGATGAAGAGATCGGGATAATAGAACAATTGGATTGTTCTCTGGAATATAAAAGTAACGAGAATCTAAAATAGAACAGTGAGACTAGAAAGGTCTTTTACCAGATCCTGCCCAAACCCTTAAAGGTGTCAAGAGCCAATATATAGTTTAGCTTAATTTACCCTAATTTCTTATCATAATTCATTCGAAAAAAAGATATCTTGGGTATTAATTTAAAAAATAAATAAGCATAATATTACAGTAAATAGTGAAATCTATAAAGCCATGGATGTATTGGAGGCATCCGTTTAAGAACGTCTTCCATGGAACCATGGGACAGGCTGAAAATAGCAAAAAGTATCGGCCAAAATTGGGGACCGAAAAAGTCTTAAATTGTTGCTTAGGCTTAATGCACAAATAGTTAACTGTTTGCTTCCTCTCTCTCTCTCTCTCTCTCTCTCTCTCTCTCTCTCTCTCTCTCTCTCTCTCCTTTTCTGTAACTTTTCTCATTCATCTACCTGAAGAAAGAGGCAGCAGTCATTGAAATATAGTATTTTCTCTCTATATTTTGCCGTTTGTATGGGCTCCTTTTATTAGATTATATATATATAATATATAATAAATTATAAATGATATTATATATAATATATAATTGAATAATTTACACCGTCACCGTGATTCATATAAGATCATTCGAGCTACAAATGTCCTTTAATATCTAATTCGCTCTACCTCGGATTTCGTTCCCGTCCACTGGACGGTGGTTCGATCCCATGAGGGGACGAAATTATTATCAACTAAAAGTTCCCCTTCGGTACATATATGAAAATATATCAATTCCGAGGTAGAGCGAATTAGATATTAAAGGACACTTGTAGCTCGAATGATATAATATATTATATATATATATATATATATATATATAATATAGTGTGATGTGTGTGGTGTGTGTATCATATATAATGCTTGAAAGCACTCTTCATAATAGGTGAATTTCATTTATTGCTTTTTCCCTTCCAGAGTACCAGATCCATGCACCGTGCATGAAGAACCTCAGCACAGACAACCTGGTGTGCGGCGTCCAGTACAAGACCCTCAATCCACTCGGTGAATCCACCAGAGAAGTTGGAGTTCCAGGAATCAATCAGACAGCAGTGCTGGTAAGTCTGGAATTCCTTCGTTTCGTAGAAACTTCCAAACATTCGATCAGTGAGCATTGCTAGTAGGAGCTGATCTTCGCCTTGTCTTGAAATTCCAGGATTTTGTCAGCTAATAGTGTTGGTTAAGTCTTGGAACTCGATTTTTTTTTGTCTTGGACTTCTAGGAACATGTTGGAATACACACACACACATACACAACACACACACACACACACGCACACACACATATATATATATAGATAGTATAT